>NW_020665122.1:585126-612606 GCF_002925995.2 Terrapene triunguis
CTACCTGGCTCTATTTGCTGCCCCGCCCTGACCCAGGGCCTGGGCTAACTGACGTTGTTTGCGGCCCCGCCCTGACTAAGGGCCTGGGCTCCTGAACTTTTGGTTGCTGCCCCGCCCTGACTAAGGGCCTGGGCTACTGAACTTTTGGTTGCTGCCCCGCCCTGACTAAGGGCCTGGGCTACTGAACTATTGTTTGCTCAGCTCCTGACGGAAGGACTGAGCCCAGAGATTGTGTTCTTGCCCAACTCTGAGGCAAGGACTGGCGCCCAAAATCCCTAACCCTAAGTGTTAGGTGCCCCGCCCTGACTGAGGGCCGGGGCCTAGCTGGACACGGTATTGGCTCAGCCTGCAGGGAGGCTCTGAGCCCCTCGGACCCTTATGTGTGTGGCCCCGCCCTGAGCTAGCGTTTGGGCCTGTTTAACCGTGTGCTTTTGTTTTGCCCCTGCCTAAGGGGCGGAGCCCCGAGACGTTCAAACCCCGAGGACCAAGTTGGGGCTGCATAGTGACTTGGCCTGGCTCCCGACGGCCCCTGAGGGCCCAGCTCCCGCACCGGACTATTACACCTTGGCCAAGTCTGGGGCCAAGCAGATCCAAAAGATGATAAAGTGTCAAAAAGATCCTCCCTGGTCAATTCTCCATCACTGCAATTTTTAAAGCAGGACTGGATGGTATTTCTAACAGGTCTGCTCTAGTTCAACTAGGGATTAATTGAGGGACATTCTGCAGCAGGTCAGACTAGGGGACCACCGTGCTGCTTCTGGCCTTGGAATCTCTGATTCTATCCAGAGGTCAGGCAGATACTGTTGGGGTGCTGTACCAGTTATCACCTGGACCCACTGGGGTATCTGAGGAAGCCAGGCCTGTGTGGTCCACTGCCCATGGGTGGAGTGCTGTAGGTAAGTTAGACATGCATGTAGCCCCTGTGTTTTAAAAATCTTTTTCCATTGCTACTGTTCAGATGAAACAAGACTGCCAAACCTGACAGATACTGCCTCTCACTGATTCAGAATTCAATAGGATCTCATGGATTCCAGGAATACTGTCCAGTTCTTAACCTCTTGGGTCCCAGGTCTGTCAGTGTTTTGAATGCGATCTGATCTGACAGGCTAGATTTAGACATCATGTTTTCCAAGCCACTTTAAGTTTCAAAAGCCAATTGGATCCTATGCATTCTAGATATTTGGCTGGTTTTGAACCTCTTGGGTTCTAGGTCTGCCAAGATTTTGAAACCCAAAGAGATCCTATGTGGTCTTGAGCATCCTAGTTTCCAACCTCATATATGACATCCTAGACCACATAGGACCAGTTTGGGTTTTAAATTTTTTGTCAGAGCAAGAACCCAAGTGTTGCAAGAATCGCTTAAATGTCTAAAACTCCTGGGGTGGTATTGTGTTTTTAAATGTGTGTGTGTGTGTGTGTGTGTGTGTATACATATACTCATATGTGTATATATATACACACACAAACAATAGTACCGCATTAATTCTAGATATTAGCCTAGTTCTTAAACCTCTTGAGTTCTAGGTATGACAATGTCTTGAAACCCAATCAGATCTGACATGGTCTAGTACCTGAAGGGTTCCAAGCACATGGAATCATGTACTGACTTGAGACACTTTCCAACAGGCCTGATGTTCACAAAGATTTCAGCTCCTTCTTTTGGAAATTCAGGACTCTTTAATGGTGTTCATTTGGGAACCCCCCCTCAAATAGAAGCATTAGAAATAATCACCAATTATTTTGGAATATTATGTCTGTAAGGCAGTAGGACATGGAGCGAACAGGCCAAATCCTCAGCCAGTGTAAATCAGTGTAGCTCTCTTGACTTCACTTCAGAGTTCTTGGGCTCTTCTCCTGCAGCTGGGAGACGAGTGGGGTCTAGCAGGTTAGTGTGGTGGGGCAAGGAGCCAGGTCTCCTGGGTTCAAACCCCAGCTCTGTGAGGAAATGGTGTTTAGCAGTTACAGTAGACTGAATGACACCAAAACATTTAATGAATTAGTGCCAAATTTGCCAAATTGTTTCCCTGAACCACCAAAAAGCTGACAATTTCAATATAAAATATTTTGATTTTCTCATTCAAAACAGCTTTGCTTGAAATTCTTTCATTTTTTTTTATTAATTTCAAATATGGAAAAACCAAGCTCAGAAAAAAAAACATTTTGTTCGGACTAAAACAATCTCCACCCCCTCACCCACACCTTTTCGTTAGCTAATAATAATAATAATTTGGGGTCATATCAAATGAATTGTCCCCCCCCTGCCACCTCGGTTGTTCAGAAAAACCAAAGACCAAGAGAATTGGTTACTGGCACAAGACTTACATGCCATCTTTGGTCCCAATTCCGCCCCCTTGTGGCTGAAGACACTAGGTCAAAGGTGATAACAGGGACGAGAACTCAAACATCTCCATGCTTCATTCAAAAGAGCAGTGGCTGTGTCTCTAAGCCCCCACGTGTCAGTTCAACATGGGTGTTACTCACACTCAGTTTCCGGTGGAAGCCGTACCCACAGAAGTGTGAAATGCTATATAGCACAGGTGCGAACAGCTTGAGGAGCGGACTCACTTTTGCAGTACGACTGCACCGGCCCTCGGTCCCGTTGCATAGCTGAGCTCAGGGGCCGTCCAGGCTCGACGTTTCCCAAAGTTCGGCCTGTGACGTTGCAGTCTATATGATTTTATAAAAATATGCTAATAAGTGACTATACTGTAACTGGAATATGCTTTATGCAAAAGGTCTCTTGTAAGGTATCATTACAAAGCTTATAATCTACTGAGTGTGATCATCCTATTTGTATAAATGTACCACTCTTGTATTTGAAACTAGAAATATGAAATATAACTTTGAGGGCCTATTGTAATTATGCAAACTGTGGGCCATTAATGGTGGTTTGTAATCTTGATAACTTCCATTAACCAGGACAATTGACTGCAGATGGCTCTGTTTACCTGTAAGTCTTCCTGTATACGTGTGTGCTGGCAAGTGGGTAATGAAGTCTTCCAGTGACATGTGATCATGTCACCTGAACTGGAATCCATCTTTAACCTGGTGTCTTTCCATTGAGAAGGAGGGGGTGGGAACCCAGAGAGGGGCAAAGGATTCCCGCCTTATGCAAAAGATATATAAATGGGTGGAACAGAACAAAGGGGGGAGCCATCATGAGGAATCCCCTAGCTACCACCTGAGCTGGAACAAGAGCTGTACCAAGGGAATGAATTGTGCCCAGGCCTGGAAGGTGTCCAGTCTGAGGAAAAAACTTACTGAAGCATCTTTAAGGGTGAGATTATCTGTATTCAGTTTGATTAGACATAGATTTGCATGTTTTATTTTATTTTACTTGGTAACGTACTTTGTTCTGTCTGTTACTACTTGGAACTTAAATCCTACTTTCTGTATTTAATAAAATCACTTTTTACTTATTAATTAATTCAGAGTATGTGTTAATACCTGGGGGAGCAAACAACTGTGAATATCTCTCTATCAGTGTTATAGAGGGCGAACAATTTATGAGTTTACCCTGTATAAGCTTTATACAGGGTAAAATGGATTTATTTGGGTTTAGACCCCATTGGGAGTTGGGCATCTGAGACAAGAGCACTTCTGTTAGCTGCTTTCAGTTTAAGCCTACAGCGGTTAGGGGACGTGATTCAGACCTGGGTCTGGGTTTGCAGCAGGCTAGCGAGTCTGGCTCAAAATAGGAGGGCATTGAAGTCCTAAGCTGACGGGGCAGGAAAGCAGGGACAGAAGTAGTCTGGGCACATCAGGTGGCCACTCCCAGGGGGGTTTCTGTGATCCAACCCGTCACATGGCCTCTTTGCTATTTCCCCTCACTCTGCACCGAGAACATTATAACCATTTGAAAATGTTCAATTAGCGCGTGGCGGGAAAGGGGCCTGTATCAAGGGAACCTCTGGACCAAATGACCCCAAATTTGCATCACAAACCCCACCCCCACCTTCATTGCTCAGTGCTGGTTTTCAAGGCAGTTGCCCCCCCGCAGGGGGGCGTCAGTGTAGTGTGTGAATATTATCAGCAGCTCATCTTCAGGGGGCTGCATCTCGTGAAGTCCCCAATCAAACGACTGCCCTTGGCTCCTACAGACTCCAGCAGAGCCCCTGCGGCTTGGTGCCACTTTCCAAGTCGATGCGAGTCTGCAACAGGTTTTCAGAGCAGTGTGAAAAAATTAAGAACGGCTCCTTTTCATGTGGCTTTAACTGAGGGACCCAGACCACAAGCCTCTGAATTTGCCCCTCTCACTCTGCTCCCGGCCTTGCTCAGAGACGGCCAATTTCAAGCCAAGCCAAGTGGGCACGTGGATTTCAGAGCACTTTGATTCATTGGTCCTGACAGGAAAAGGTTTCTCTGCAGGCTGGCTGCAGGAGGGCCTTTAGCAGACCTGCAGTGGGAGGACTCGGTCTCCAAGGCAGTTCTGAGCTCAGCGTCTGCAGCACCTGGTTGCAAGCGGCCCTCTGAATCCAACAGACCTTTCCTCTCTGCACACTCACGTCCAACCCCGGGGCATCAGCCTGGCCGCACTCATGCCAGACACCACAGTCACATCTCTGGGGCGTGTGCCTCTTTGAAAGCCCCGTCAAAGCTCTAGTTCCTTTGGACATGCAGCTTCCTCCGAGGGGCAGCGGGTGGCATTGATATTTGCCCGGGGGTAACGCTGGACCCCCATTTCTGTGCATCCCTGGCCCACCATGCCCGACCAGCTTAAGGAGCCCAGCTGGGCAATAAAGGATTATCCAATGGTCCGTCGGGGCCTGTGCCTAGGGGCTCTGGTCAATTGGGGGTCCCTTGAAAAATGGATGCCCCATCCAGGAGGAATTCCCAGAGCCCTGGCAGAAGCACTGGGTGGGCAAGGCGGGGGAAACTCCTGCGCCCCAACACCACTCCCTGGCAGAAGCGCTGGGCGGGTTAGGGGAAGACCCAGGTCCCGGACCCCCGCTGCAGCCCTGGGACTGGAGGGCTTTTGCTCCCTGCCAAAGCCTCAGCATTAGTGGTTAGAGCAGGGGAGGGGTAAAACAGGACATCTGGGTTCTAGCCCCAGATGTGGGAGGGGAGTGGGGGCTAGTTTTAAAGCCATGGCTGTGTCTTAGGTGGTTTCTTTGCTAAGACAGTGTCCGAATGATCATTTCCATTCATGGTTTGCAGCTTCTCCAGCTCAGACAGCAGGTGGAGGCGGAGCATGTAGAAGACACAGAGTTAACGGGAGTGACCGCAACACATAGGGCAGCACAGACTCACGGACACTTTGCTGGGCAAACACACACCATCCGAGTCTCTCTCTGCGCTGGGTCCTGCACTGCCCAGGTGAGTTGAGATGATGGGCCGAGGCCATTTGTTGGGTCTGACGGGGAATTTCCTTGCTAGTCCTACCTAGAAGCCACAGACATTTGCTAGTAACAAAGTAAACCAATGGGATTCCCTGCCACTGGGTATTAATGGGGTTAACATGGGGACTGAATAGACAGAGGTAGTAGGTTGGATCTGTGACATGGGTGAATTTTTCCTCTCTTGTTTCACGTTAATCAGATGAGGTGTTCCCCATTTATGAAGCTCTAAGCTACAGGACCCCATGTCCCTCCCACAGCCCAACCCCTGCAGCTCGAACCCACTAGATGTGACTCACCTGCCAGAGGAAGGAATAGAACCCAGGAGTCCTGGCTCCCAGTCTCCCATGCTGTGACCATTAGACCAGTCTGCAGAGCACAGAGGACACCATGCTAACAAGGATGTGGGGGTGCTGGTTGGGGGGAGGCGCAGTCCCTGAGAGAGACAGTAGCTGAGAGGTCCCTGGTGCAGAGCTGCAGCATTGCCGTGGGGTAGAGAAGCAGCTCGATGGATTGAGGCTTCCTGTGTTACAATGAGGGTGAGAAGGACCCTGCACGCTCTCACGAGTCAGGGTGTAGCAGCAATTCCTGTGACAGGCAGATGAGCACAAGAGATGGGATGGGGGTGGGGTGGCTTTTTCTCAGTGACTTCCACTGGCCACAGCTCCCTCATGCTAGAAGTCAATAGCACCAATCCCCACATCCCTGAGCTAGCCAATCCCTGCCCTGGAGACAGATTGGAGCTGGCGTCTGCTGGGGGGAAAGGCCTCATGTCCCATTCCCCACCCTTCTGAGCCAGCCCATGATCCAGATCATAGCCATGTGGTATTCTCAGCAGAGCTGTGTATTTGAGCTACCAGACTGTCCCCTTCCCCACTGCTCTCACGTCTACTATCCCTCTCTTCATCCTCTGCTGCCTATACCTCTATCCTGTAGCAGTGAGTTGTGGCCCAGTTGCTGAGAATACCCAGCCTGGAGATTCTGAAAGACCAGAGGGTGCCCAGCTAGGTCCTGTCCAATAGTATGTTCCTAAACCCCTCTGCTATTTCTTTCTTCTTCCTCTTCCACTTTCCCTTTTCCCCTCTTCCGTCATCCCTTCCAAACCCTCTTCTGTCTCTCCCCGGGGCCCCATGGACCAAAGCAACACCACCCTCTCACCAACCATGGGGGCAAATTCCAGCCAGAACTCAGCAGCTGTGAGCACAGTTCACCTGGCCTCTGCAGTGTTGCTCTTCCCCACCTTCCTGGTTGGTGTGGTGGGGAACGTGCTGTACCTATGGGTGCTGGGGCTGAAGATGAGGAGGACAGTCACCACCCTCTGGTTCCTCCACCTGGTCTCCTGTTCCCTCCTCTTCACTCTGCTGATCCCCTCCTTCATCGTCTCCCTCCTCATGGGTCTACACTGGGTCTTCGGCACGGCCATGTGCAAACTTTTCAACACCTGCATCTCTGTGGGCACATTCTCTGCCGTCTTCCATCTCACCCTCATCACTACACCCCCACTCACCATTCCATCTGGTCTCGGCATCACCGCACCATTCCCTGAGCTCGGAAGCTGGTTGTGGGTGTGTGGCTGGCCTCCTTTGGTCTCAGCGCTCCCTACCTGGCTTTCCGGGACACCCATGTGGTGGACAAGGGCAGAATCATTTGCATCAATAATTATGCTCTCTCCAGAGACTGGAATGGAGCTGAGACGCAAGACCTGGGAAGACAGGTCCACATGGCTGTCTTCATGGTCCGGTTCCTGCTAGGCTTCCTGCTGCCCTTCTGCACCATCATGGGATGCTATTTCCGCATACGGCTGAAGATGAAGAAGCTGGCGTGGGCTGGGAAGCCCTTCAAAGTCATTGTGACCACGGTGGTTTCCTTCTTCTTCAGCTGGCTGCCCTTCCACCTCTACCACGGCTTGAAGCTCTACAAGAAGGAGGTGCCAGAGTTGGTGACGGGTGCCCTCTTGGTCATTTATACCTTCACGTCCTGTTTCAATGCCTGCTTCACCCCCATCCTCTACCTCTTTGTGGGGGAGAAGTTCTGTCAAGTCTTCAGGACATCCTTCTCACTCTTGTCAAAGCAGCTTTTGTCGATGATCTCGGCAACAGTGTCTCCGAGTATAGTGGAAGACACGGGTCAGAAGTCGAGAACACAAAACAGGTGATGGCCTGAAGGTGCCCAGACTTAGGGAGAGTTGAAAACTTGGCATCCCATTCATTTCTAGATTCCTGATGGTTCTAAATCCTAATGGATTCCAGGTATCTCACTGTTCATAAACCCTGCAGTGTCCCTGGATACTAGATCCCATGCTGTCTCCAGAATTCCATGCATTCAAAGTGACTCAATTTTTTCAAACTCAGAGGGTCATCAATGGAACCAGATCAGTCGCCAGCTCCAGAATCGTGTTTCTTTTAGATCACTCAATGTGTTCTCACCTAATTGACTCGCTTAGATTCTGCATCATTAGCTGGCTCTGGAATCTCATTTATTGTAGGCTTCTTAATGTGTTGAAAATGAAAGTCTATGGGTTCTAGATTCCCAACTGGATCTAGGACATCACCAGATTCTAGAGTGTTTTCAAACCACATAGAATCCAACAGGTCCCAGATGGTTTGCTAGAAGTTTCATCGTGGTTCTAGATTTCTAAATGGTTTAAAATCCAATAGGTGTTTTATATTATAGAAGAGTCTGTATTACAATAGTGATATCTAGCTCTTCTCTAGTAGCTTTTCATCAGTCGATCTCAAAGAACTTGAGCAAAGTCAGTAGCAGTCTTCCAGTTTTTACAAATGGGGAAACTGAGACACAGAGTGGGGAAGTGACTTGGCCAAGATCACCCAGTAGAAACTTCAGTCCATCCACTGGCACAACCGGGAACAAACTCATGTCTTCTCTGTCTCAGCCCAGGTCTCTATTTGTTGAATCTCCTTAGATTGTGAGCTCTCTGGGACAGGGACTGTCTTTTTGCTCTATGTTTGTACAGTGCCTAGCACAGTGGGGCTCTGGGTGAGGATTTGCACTCCCAGCGCTACCGAAATAAAAAATAATAATGAATAATCATTCCTGGGTGTTGGGGGTATGCCATCGGGGGTATGCCAGTTACAGTTCTGCTGTCCTTGGTTCACACAACAAGGATAATAACCCTTTTTTAATCCTGCCCCGAAACCAAGGAGACTAGGGATCCAACACCAGCCACAAGTGATCATTTGGGCAAGCAATCCCATCATCGTGAGCACCTAGGCAGGATGGGTTCGTCCATGCAAACGAGATCAGCTTCTGAAGTTTTTTTTCACAGCTCACCACTAGATGTCAGAGGAGAGCTCATCCACCCTCTGCTTACACTTGGAAAGTGGCACCAAGCTGCAGGGGCTCTGCGGGAGTCTGCTGGAGGAAAGGGCAGTCGTTTGATTGGGGACTCCACAAGATGCAGCCCCCTGATGATGAGCTGCTGTTAATATTCACAAATTGCACTGACGCCCCCATGCATGGGGCAACTGCCTTGAAAAATGACATTCTGCAATGAAGGCGGAGGGGAGTTGTAATGTAAATTTAGGGGTATTTGGTTCCCGTGATACAGACTCCCCCTCTCACCCCTTGCACGTGCTGATTGAAAATTTTCAGATGGTCATAATGTTTTTGGTGCAGAGTGAGGGGAAAAAGCAAAGAGGCCGAATTTCAGGAAACATCGAGCCTGGACGACCCCTGAGCTCAGCTACGCAATGGGACCGAGGGCCGGTGTGGCTGTACTGTTGAAGTGAGTCTACTCCTCAAGTTGTTCACACTTGTGTTTAATAGCAATTCACACCTCTGTGAGGTACGGCTTCCACCAGAAATTGAGGGTGAGTAACACACATGCTGAGCTGACACAAGGGGGCCTAGAGACACAGCCACTGCTCTTTTGATCTAGAAAGGGAGATGTTTGTGTTCTCGTCCCTATTATCACCTTTGACCTGGTGTCTTCAGCCACAACCGGGCTGAATTGGGACCACAGATGGCATGTAAGTCCTGTGCCTTTAACCGATTCTTCATGTCTCTGGTTCTTCCAAAAAATGGGGGGTTGAGGGGGGCTCTTATTTGGAGATGACCCCAAATGAATTTTTTTAGCAAATTTTTTAGCAAATGAAAAGGGGGCGGGGTTGTTTCAGTCCACACAAAATGGTTTTTTTGTTGTGAGCTTAGATTTTACACATCTTAAATAAAATTGAAGTACACTTCAAGACAAAGCCATTTCGAAAAAGAAAATCAAAATATTTCATTTGAAAATGTCAGATTTTTGGTGATTGAGCGAAACAATTTGGCAAATTTGATACTAATTCACTAAATGTTTTGGTGTTAATAAGTTTGCTCTAACTGCTAGAGACCACTGCCCTCCCAGAGCTGGGGATTCAACCGAGGAGTCTTTGCTCCTAGCCCCCCCCCCCCACTCTACCCTGCTAGACCCCACTCCCCTCCCAGAGGCAGGAGAAGAACCCAAGAACTCTGAAGTGAAGTCAACAGAGCTACACTGATTTACATTGGCTGAGGATCTGGATTTTTCACTCGATGCCCTACTGCCTTACAGGCTTAATATTCCAAAATAATTGGCGATTATTTGTTATGCTTCTATTTTTGGAGGGTTTCCCAGATGAACACTGTGAAGGGGCACGACTCACCACTGCGGTGCCTCCTGCTGGCTGTCCAGGGAATTAGCGCTGTGCCCTCTTTTGGTGGTGTCTTACCTGCTATCACTTCTGTTCCTGGCCCCACATCACTCCCAGGACCACGGTGTCCTCCTTCAGTGACACTGCCCTCTGGCTGTGCCACACTCTATGTCCCCCCCATCACACCTAGAACTCAAGAGGTTTCAGAACTAGCCAAATATCTAGAACTCGTGTGATACTACTGTGTGTGTGTGTGTGTGTGTGTACAGGTAGATTGTAATAAATACAAAGGGAAGGGTAATAACCTTTATGTATGCAGTAACATAAAAACCCTCCTGGCCAGAGGTGCAGAATCACTTTACCTGTAAGAAGTTAAGAAGCTCAAATAACCTGGTTGGCACCTGACCAAAAGGACCAATAAGGAAAGAAGATACTTTCAAATCTGGGGGGGAGGAGAGGTTTTTTTGGGACTCTCTTTGTTTGTTCCCTCTCTGGATGGAGAGAGAGACCAAGCAGGTAAAACATCTCCTGAAAACATACCTGAAATGATACATCTAAAATTACAGAAATTGTACGTGTTACCTCAGTTCCCCTAAAAACCAACCCAAGGTCACACTTGTATTAGTTTTATTACAAAGTCGCTGTTGCATCAGATAGAAAAGAGATGGAGCTTATCCACACACGCACACATTCACCGCATTCATTCCCCCACACACTTACACAGGCGGAGAGTTACTGGAGACAGCCTGGAAGCCGAGAAGCCACAGCGTGGTAGATCTGGTGTGTCCGCCTGCGGTCCTGAATCCAGGCTGGGGAGCAGGTCAAGGAGCAGCCGCTTGTGTGCATGCGTTCTTCCTTTTTCTGGAACTGAGTGGCTCCTGTCACATACACTGAGTTTTTCTTCTGTGTCCGTCACTGAGAAGCATTCCCAAACCAGTTTCTTTCATGCATACCAGGTTCTTCTTTTCTTTACAGCACCCCATAATTGTCTTCTCAGAGCAGATTATATCAGGCACCCCTGCTTCTGGGCTCTTTTCTCCTTGCCGTTCCTCTCCACCCAGTCCCACATACACTCCCTTGTTCACACTCCCTTATCTTCCCCACACACTCCCTCGTTCACACGCTCTCTGATTACAAAGCTTGGAAGTTCACACAAGTGGTAACATGAAAAGGTTACAGAGCTTGCAAAGGTTACAAAACTTCAAAGGCGATGTTAACAATCACTGAAGTTACAAAGTCTGCAAAAAGGTTGCAGAACTTAATGACACAAGTTACAGATCTTACCATCACATTTGAACGGAGGCTTTACATAACAGTAAGTAAAGGCAAGGAAATGTGTTAGATTATCTTTTGTTTTACCTTGTGATTTTCCCTATGGTAAGAGGGAGTTTTATTCCTGTTTTTTGTAACTTTGAATCTAAGCCTAGAGGGGAATCCTCTGTGTTTAAATCTTTTATTACCCTGTAAAGTTACCTTCCATCCTGATTTTTCAGGTGTGATTCTTTACTTCTGCTTTAAATAAAGTTCTTCCTTTAAGAACCTGTTTGATTTTCAGTGTCCTAGGGACAAAGGGTCTGGTTGGTACTCACATTATTCTCAAGCCTCCCGGGAAAGGGGGTGAAAGGGCTTGGGGGAATATTTTGTGGAACAAGGGACTCCAAGTGGCCCTTTTCCTGAATTTTTGTCTAAATCACTTGGTGGTTGCAACAATACCATCCAAGGACAGGGAAAGGATTTGTGCCTTGGGGAAGTTTTAACCTAAGCTGGTAAAAATAAGCTTAGGGAATCTTTCATGTGGGTCCCCACATCTGAACCCCAGAGTTCAGAGTGGGGAGGGAACCCAGATACCCCCCTTCTGGGGGGACCTGTAGCCTACTGTCCAGCCACTCCCTTCAGTGGCAAACTGCAGTTCACGGTCTAGCCACTTCCTTCAGTGGCTTCAGCACCCTCTTTGCCCTTGTGTCAGGGGCTCAGTCTGCAGATCCCTGCAGCCCGCCAGGAGCTGCCTTTAGCTCCCTGGGTCGCTGCCTGCAGCACTGCTCTGCCCAGGGAGCAGGAGCGGCACCAGGGTTTTTGACACCCTAGGCGGGGTTCCTTCAGTGCCCCCAGTTGTTGTCGGCAATTCTGCGGCGGGGGGTCCTTCCACGCTCCCGGTCTTCGGGGCACTTCGGCGGTGGGTCCCGGAGCGAGTGAAGGACCCGCCGCAGAATTGCCGCCGAAGACCCGGAGCGTGGAAGGGCCCCCCCTCCGCTGAATTGCCACCAAGGGCAGCAAAATGCCACCCCCCCAAATCCTGGCACCCTAGGCAACCGCCTAGGTCGCCTAAATGGAAGCGCCGGCCCTGCCAGGGGGCTTGCTGCCCTCCTCTTGCAAGGCAGCCAGTCCTCCTCCCTTCTCCAGCTCCAGGGAGTGACTCCCACTGCTCTGTTCTGCAGCCTTCCATGTACATGTGATTCCATGTACTTTGCCCTCAAAGCAGAAAATGTTCTCAATTCCAGATATGCTGCCCTGAGGGGTATTGCTTGTAAAAGGCTCTAGGTTCTATAGGTGTTTTTTTAAATGGAGTGGCTTGTAAACCGGGAGTTTCTTGAAGTAGCCAGATATCTAAAATTCACAGGATCCTACTGTTTTCCCCCCAAACATATAGGTGTTTGGAGCCCTTGAAGTACTAGACCATGTCAGATCTGATTGGATTTGAAAATTCTATCACACCTAGAACTCAAGAGGTTTCAGAACTAGCCAAATATCTAGAACTCATTATACTACTCTCTCTCTCTCTGTGTATAGATAGATATAGATTGATATAGATATATACATATATAAACCCAATACTACCCCATCAGTTCTAGATAGTTGAGTAGTTTTTGAACCTCTTGAGATCTAGGTCTGACAAGTTTTTTAAAACCCAAACTGGTCCTATGTCAGCTAGGACATCATATATGATGTTGGAAACTAGGATGTTCTGGCTCACATAAGACCAATTGGGTTTTAAAATCTTGACAGACCTAGAATCCAAAGGTTCAAGAACCAGCCAAATATCTAGAAGTCATAGGATTGTATTGGCTTTTGAAACATACAGGGGGGTTGAAAACATTATGTCTAAATCTAGCCCACATCAGATCAGATCAGATTGCAAAGAGTGACAGAGGTGGGACCCAAGAGGTTAACAATCGGCCAAGATTCCTAGAATCCATGAAATCCTATTGAATTTTGAATCAGTGAGAGGTGGAATCTGTCATGTTTGTCACTCTTGTTTTGTCTGAACAGTAAAACACATATGTCTAATTTATCTACAGCCTCCACCCTGGGCTGCTGGCCTACACAGACTTCCTCAGACACCCCAGACACCTAGGTGACAACTGGTTTACAACACCAACAACATCTGCCTGACTTCTGGATAGATTCAGAGCTTTCAAGGCCAGATGGAGCATGGTAGTCCCCTATCTGAACTGCTGCAGAATACCCTTGAATTAGTCCATGGTTGAACTAGAGCAGATCTCTTAGAAAAACACCGAACCCTGCCTTAAAAATTGCCAGTGATGGAGAATCCACCAGGGGGGTCTTTTAAAGTCTGTATTGTCCATTGGATCTACTAGCCCTGAGCCTTGGCCAATGTTTTGTAACTTGGGTAGAGCTGGCAAGTGGGATCTTCTTGGTTACTTGGACATTACCTCTTCACCATCCTGAAGTGTTCACAGGGAGGTGGTTTCTCTGGAGCCGCTCTTTGTCCTGCTGGCTTCTTTTCCTTACCGGCCGCTTTCAAACTAAGCCAGGGTCTCCACACACTAAATATTCCGGTGACCCGGTCATGTGGTGGTTGTAAAGTATTTCAGAGCCATCACACAAACCTTATGGAATCTAAGTAGTTCACGTAACACCTAGGAATGATTATTATTTTTTATTTTAAGTAGTTCTGGGAGCCCCAGTCCTGGCCCAGGACCTCGCCGTGCTAGATGCTGTACAAACAGACGAAAGAGAGAGTCTGTGTGCTAAAGATCTCACACTCTAAGGAGATGCAATGGATAGAGAGCTGGGCAGGGATGCAGGAGACCTGAGTTTGTTCCCGGTTCTGCCACTGGACGGATTGAAGGTTCTACTGGGTGACCTTGGCCAAGTCACGTCCTCACTCTGTGCCTCAGTTTCCCCATTTGTAAAAACTGGAAGACTACTACTGACCTCCTTCCTAAAGTTCTTTGAGATCTACTGATGACAAGCACTAGAGAAGAGCTAGATATCTCTACTATAATACTCAGACTCTTCTATGATACACTACACCTAATGCATTAAAAACCATCTGGAAATCTAGAACCACAATGAAAGTTTTAGCAAACTATCTGGAACCTGTTGGATTCTATGTGGTTTGAAAACACTCTAGAATTCTGTGATGTCCTAGATCTAGTTGGGAATCTAGAACTCATTGACTTTGAATTTGAACACATTGAGAGGCTTACAAGAAATGAGATTTCAGGGCTATCTAGTGATGCAGAATCCAAGAGATTCAATTAGGTGAGAACACATTGCGTGATCTAAAACAAACAAGATTCTGGAGCTGACTACTGATCTGGTTCTATTGATGACCCACTGAGATTGAAAAAAAATTAGAGACCCAGAACGCATGGGATTCTGGAGAGAGCAGGGAATCTAGAATCCAGGGACACTGCACGGTTTATAAACATTGATATACCTGGAACCCATCAGGATTTAGAACCATATGGGATCTAGGAACAAAGGGGATGCCAAGTTTTCAACTCTCCCTAAGCCTGGGCACCTTCAGACCATCTCCTGTTTTGTGTTTTCCACTTCTGACCCCTGCCTTCTGTTACATTCGGGGCACTGCTGTCGAGATGGTCAACAAAAGCCACCTTGACCAGAATGAGAAGAAACATTGTGAAGACCTGCCAGAACTTCTCCCCAATGATTAGAGGATGGGGGAGAAGGAGGAATTGACTCATGACGTGAAGGTGTAAATGACCAAACAGGCGCCTGTCACTGACTCTGGCACCTCCTTCTTGTAGAGCTTCAAGCCTTGGTAGAGTTGGTAGGGCAGCCAGCCAATGAAGAAGGAAACCACCATGGCCAACATTACTTTTGGGGCTTCCCAGTGCATGCCCGCTTCTTCTCCTTCATCTTCAGCCCCACGCAGATGTAGCATCCCATAATGGTGCAGAATGTCAGCAGGAAGCCTGCAGGAACCAGATCATGAAGACAGCCAGGTGGACCCGTCTGCCCAGGTCCTGTGTCTCGGCTCCGGTCCAGTCTCTGGAGATGTTGTAATTATTGATGCAGGTGATCCTGCCCCCTTCCACCATGTGGGTCTCCTGGAAAGCCAGGTAGGGAGCACTGAGAGCGAAGGAGGGCAGCCACACTTTCCAGTCCAGGGCAGGGTTCGGTGATTCCAAAACCAGATGGGATTGTGAATAAGGGTGTCAAAGTCCAGGCTGATGAGCGTGAGAAGTAAGATGGAGATGAACATGTTCAGAGAGAGGCATGTATAGAGGAGTTTGCACATGGCCATGCTGAAGACCCAGTGGAAACCCAGGAGAATGTAGACGGTGAAGAAGGGGATCAGCAGGGTGAAGGTAGCAGGTGACCAGGTAGAGGAACCGCAGCATGGTCACCGTCCTCTTCAGCTTTAGCCCCAACACCCAGTAGTACAGCCTGTTCCCCATCACACCGACCAGGAAGGTGAGGAAGAGCAACACGGCTGCGGTGAGGTGAGAAGTGCTCACAGAAGCTGAGGTCTGGCTGGAATTCTCCCCAGTGGTTGGTTGGATGGTCGTGTTGCCTCGATCCATGGTGCCCTGGGGGGAGACGGAAGGGGGCAAAACGGAGAATGGAAGACAAAGAAGGGAGAAATACCAGAGGGTTAGGAATGTACCTTTGGAGAGGACCTCTCTGGCACCCTCTGGTTCTCCAGACTATCCAGGCTGGGTATTCTATGATCAACAGAGATATGGCCAGTGGAACTCACTGCTACAAGACAGAGCTATGGGTCACCTCTTGATTTGAGCATTCTGTGCCCAGGATTTTTGTAATATCCTCATCAGCACCCTTGTATGACTCTTTCCTTCCTAAGTGAAAGCAAGTACCCTGGAGTTATAGGGAAATGGATGGAGCCAGTTGGACACATCAGCGATTTATCACTGTGAATTTCAAACCAGGTCTGGTTCCTTTTCAAAAATTTAATATAACTTTTTTGTTGTTAATGGAAAAAGTGGAAACTGGATTTTTTTCAGGTTTTGGAACCTGACTGGGGTAAAAGATTTGGAAGTTTCAGTGAATGTTTCAGGGGATGGATAAAAAATGGCAGTTTTGGTAAGAAAAAACATGGGGTTTGAGTCAAATGTTCAGTTTCTATAAACTTTTTTAAGCCCAAATGCTTGGGTTTTGAAAACAGATTTTTGGTAAGGGAAAAGAACCCAATCAGGTTTCAATAACTGTATTGGGGGTTTGATTAAACACCATCAGTTTTGATGAAAACCATTCGGAGGCTTCATAAAAGTCTTGAGTTTTCAGAAAACAGCTTTTAGCCCAAGCTTCAATTTTTGAAAACTGTTTTTTTGGGGAAAAAACACTGATTTTTCAGTTTTAAAAAATCTGGTTGTCAGGCTGGTTAAAAAAAACAAACAAGTTCAAAGTTTATTAAAAACCAATTCTTTTTAACTGCAAACTCAACAGTTTTGTACATTTTAAGTCAGAGGTTAGAAAAAACTTTCTAACTCTCAAGGGGGAGAAGCTCTGGAATCGGCTTCCGGGGTGGTTTTGGGATCCCCATCACTGGAGGGTTTTAAGAACAGCCGGACAAACACCTGGTGACTTTTCTGGAAGATGCTCTTGGAAACATGAGGGATTGGGCTCAGTACGGTGGGACTAATTGAGAGCCCCTTGCCTGGGCTGTGCCGGAGACGAGACTGGAACGATCTAGGGGCCCGTCTGGGTTCCAGACGGATGGATTTATGAATTAGCAGTGGCAGGAGGCTGAGAATTCAGAGCAACTTTGTCCTTACGTCAGAGCCGTCTCCACTGGGTTCCCGTCTCGCTGGGGATGAATGCATGTGACATCTGGCCAGCAGATCCCCGGCACAGAGCTGAGTATCACCGGCACACGTGAGGCTCGGCAAGCTGGGGGCAGGCAATGGGATGGGAAACTGCAGTCTGGCTGATGCAGAAAACCTCAAAAGCTGAAGTGGTTTCACAAATGCACACGCCTACCCCAGCAGGAGAAAGTGCCGTGCTTCTGTGCCTGGAAGGGGCTTTCCACCTGGCAGCCTTGGGCCTTTTTAAGGGCTGGGAATCAGGAACACCTGGTTTCTATTCCTGCCTTCAGGGGTGGGGTCTAGTGGCTAGATCAGGGGGGCTGGGAATCAGGACACATGGCTTATATTCCTGCCTTGGGGGATTGGGTCTAGTGGCTGAAGCTTGAATACCCAAGCACAGAAAAACTGCTCAAGGGTCCTATCTACAACAGCGTCTTGTCTCTAGCAAAGTCCAGCTGCTTCCAAGGAAGGCACAAGGCACCCCCTAGTGGATGAGGATGGAATAATCTCCCTCTGTGGGAAATTCACTGCTAGCCCCTTATGCCTAGGGGTTGGTTCCTGCTCTAAACAAGTGGGTCTAACCCCTTTCCAAGCATCTTGCTCTGAGTTTTAACTCCTGGCTAGAAAGGCTCCGCTTGTCCTCATTACTCATAAGTAAGGCTATGTTTTAGTCACAGGTATTTTTAGTAAAAGTCATGGACAGGTCACGGGCAGTAAACAAAAATTCAGGGACTGTGGCCTGTCTATGATTTTTACTATATACACCTAACTAAAACTTGGGGCTGAGGTGCTCTGGGGGGGGTGGTCTGGGGGTGCCACGGGAGCTCAGGGAGTGGCCCGGTACCACCACTGGTGTTGGGAGGGTGGGGGCGGTGGCACACAGCCCAGGACCCCCATGAGTGTTGGGGGGTGGGGTTGGCAGGGCTGGCAGGGTCCCTGCTCTGACCAGTATGTGTGTGCAGCTCCTAGGGAGAGGGGTGGCCGGGGGGCTCCGCGCGCTGCTCCCACCACAAGCGCTGACTCCGCAGCTCCCATTGGCTGAGAACCGCAGCCAATGGGAGCTGCAGGAGCAGCACCTGCAGGCACGGGCAGAATGCTGAGCCCCCTGGCCCCTCAGCCTAGGAGCTGCAAGGACATGCCGGTGGGAGCCAGGGAGGCCACCCACCCAGGTAAACACCGCCCCTCACCCCAACCGCCTGCGGCAGCGCTGAGCCCCTTCCCACACCCCAACTGCTGTTGCTGCTGCCGGCCCAGGGGCCGGACTCTGCACTTGTCCTTGTTGAAACTCATGAGATTTCTTTTGGCCCAGTCCTCCAATTTGTCTAGGTCCCTCTGGACCCTCTCCCTGCCCTCCGGTGTATCTGCCTCTCCCCCAGCTTAGCGTCATCTGCGAGCTTGCTGAGGGTGTATCCATCCCACCATCCAGATCATTAATGAAGATGTTGAACAAAATCGGCCCCAGGACCGACCCCTGGGGCACTGCGCTCGATACCGGCTGCCAGCTAAACATCGAGCTGCTGATCACGACCTGCTGAGCCCGACGATCTAGCCAGCTTTCTATCCACCTTATAGTCCATTCATCCAGCCCATACTTCTTTAACTTGCTGGCAAGAATACTGTGGGAGACCGTATCAAAAGATTTCCTAAAGTCAAGATATATCACGTCCACCGCTTTCCCCATATCCACAGAGCAAGTTATGTCAGTAGATCTCAAAGAACTTTGCCAAGGAGGTCAATAGCAGTCTCCCGGATTTTACAAAAGGGGAAACTGAGTCACGCAGTGCAGAAGTGACTTGGTCCAGGGCACTCAGTCTGCGAGTAGCAGAGCCAGGAATAATACCAAGGCCTCCTGAGACCTGGTCCAGGTCTCTATCGATCCTGACTCCTTAGACAGTAAGCTCTCTCATGCAAGATCTGTCTTTTTCCTCTCTATTTATACAGTGCCTAGCAAGGTGGGGCTTGTGGTCATGACTAGACCGCCCACTGGGTTCTAGCCCTGGCTCTGGCAGGGGAGTGGGGGCTAGTTTTAAAGCAATGACTGTTTCTTAGGTGGTTGCTCTGCTAAGACAGTGTCCAAATGATCATTTCCATTTATGGTTTGCAGCTTTTCTATTTAGAGAGCAAGTGGGGGTGGAGCATGTAGTAGACACAGAGTTAAGGGGAGTGAATTCAACACACAGGACAGTACTGAGGCGGGGACAGACAAACAGACACTTTGCTGGGCAAACACACACCATCCGAATCTCTGCACCTGGTATGTTTCCACCACTTGCTGCCCAGGTGAGTCAAGATGATTGGCAGAGGCCCCCTCACTGGGTCTGAAGGGGAATTTCCTTGTAAGGCCACCTAGAAACCACAGAAATTTGCTATTTTTAAGGCAAACCAGTGGGAGTCCCTGCCACGGGGTATCAGTGGGGTTAGCCTGTGAGACTCCCTGCCACTGGGTAGCACTGGGGTTAACATGGGGCACTCAAGAGACAGAGGTAGTAGGTGAGATCTGTAATGTGGGTGAATTTTTTGCTTTTGTTTCATGGTAATCAGATGAGGTGTTCCACATTTGCAGAGTGTAAGCAAGAAGATCCTATGTCCCTCCCAGCGCCCAGGAGTCTTGGCTCCCAGCACCTCCCCCATTCTCTGACCATTAGGCCATTCTACAGAGCTAATAAGTCTGTGAGGGGGGAAATCCCAGACAGAGGCAGAGGTCCTTGTGCAGAGCTGGCAGCACGGCTGGTGTCAGAGAAGCAGCTCGGTGGATTAAGGCTTCCTGTGTTACAATGTAGGTGAGAAGGACCCTGCACGCTCTCACGAGTCAGGGTGTAGCAGCAATTCCTGTGACTGGCAGATGAGCACAAGAGATGGGTGGCGGAGGGGCGGTTTTGTCTTCCTTGTAGCAATGAGTTCCACTGGCACCAGTATGCTACGAGTCAACAGCACTGATCCTCTCCTAACTGAGTAGGCCTGATCCCCTGCCCTGGGGCCAGATTGGAGCTGGCCACCCTAGAGGGGAAAGGCCCCAGGGCCCATTCCCTGTTCCCTTGAGCCAGCCACATATCCAGATCACAGCTATGTGGTATTCTCTGCATAGCTGAATATTTGATCTACTAGAGTGTCCCCTTCTCCACTCCTCCCATGTCTGCTATTCCCCTTGTCCTCCCCTACTGCTCACAGCTCTATCCTGTAGCAGTGAGTTCTACTGGCTATAGCCCAGTTCCTGAGAATATCCAGCCTGGATATTCTGGAGGACCAGAATCCATTATGTGTAGTATTTTATAGAAGAGTCTGTGTATTATAATAGCGTTATCCAGTGAGGTCCTCTCAAAAGTTTCCTTTCTAACCCACTCTGGTATTTCTTCCCTCTCTTTTTCCACGCTCCTTTTTCACCTCCACTGTCAACCCTTCCAACTCCTCTCCTATCTCTTCCCAGAGTACAGTGGAACAAGATACCACGGCACTCCCACCAACCACAGTGGCAAATTCCAGCAAGACCCCAGAGACCATGAAGACCTCTCACCTGGCCTCTGCTGTATTGCTCTTCATCACCTTCCTAGTGGGTGTGGTGGGGAACGGGCTGTACCTGTGGGTGCTGGGGCTGAAGATGAGGAGGACGGTGACCACCCTCTGGTTCCTCCACCTGGTCTCCTGCTACCTCCTCTTCACCCTGCTGATCCCCTTCTTCGCCATCTACATCCTCCTGGATTTCCACTGGGTCTTTGGCATGGCCGCGTGCAAGCTTCTTAATGCCTTCATTTCCATGGGCATGTTCTCCTCCGTCTTCCTTCTCACACTCATCAGTCTGGACCGCTACACCCTCATTCACCATCCCATTTGGTCCCGGAATCACCGCACCATGCCCCGGGCTTGGAAGCTGGCTGTGGGAGTGTGGCTGGCCTCCTTCGGTCTCAGCGCTCCCTACCTGGCTTTCCGGGAGACCCACGTGGTGGATGGGGGCAGGATCGCCTGCATCAATAATTACAACATCTCTGGAGACTGGAACGGAACCAAGACGCAGGACCTGGGCAGAAGGGTCCACCTAGCCATCTTCATGGTCCGGTTCCTGCTGGGTTTCCTGATGCCCTTCTGCACCATTGTGGGATGCTATGTCTGCGTGGGGCTGAAGATGAAGGAGAAGAAGCTGGCGTGGGCTGGAAAGCCCTTCAAAGTCATGGTGGCCGCCATGGTTTCCTTCTTTATCGGCTGGCTGCCCTACCACCTCTTCCACGGCTTGAAGCTTTACGAGAAGGAGGTGCCAGAGTCAGTGATGGGTGCCCTCTTGGTCATTTACACCTTCACGTCCTGCTTCAATGCCTCCTTCTCCCCCATCCTTTACCTCTTTGTGGGGGAGAAGTTCTGGAAGGTCTTCAGGACGTCTCTTTTCACTCTGGTCAAAGCAGCTTTTGTTGATGATCTCAGCAGCAGTGCCCCTGTGTCTAGTGGAAGACACGGGTCAGAAGTCAAGAACACAAAACAGGAAATGGTCTGAAGGTGCCCAAACTTAGGGAGAGTTGAAAACTTGGCATCCCCTTTGTTCTTAGATTCCTGCTGGTTCTGAAGCCTAATTGGTTCCAGGTATCTCTATGTTTATTAACCCCTCAGTGTTCCTGGATTCTAGATTCCCTGCTGTCTCCAGAATCCTACACGTTCTAGATCTCTCTATTTTTTGAAACTCAATGGGCCATCAGTGGCACCAGAATGATAGCCAGCTCCAGAATCTTGTTGGTTTTTGGTCTCTCAATGTGTTCTAACCTAATTGACTCCTGGATTCTGCATCTCGAGCTGTCTCTGGAATCTAATTTATTGTAAGCCTTTCAAAGTGTTCAAACTCAAAGTCTATTGAGTCTAGGTCCCTGACTGTATCTAGGACATCAATGGATTCTAGAGTGTTTTCAAACTACAAAGAATCCAACAGATTGGTTGCTAAAACGTTTATTGTGGTTCTAGATTTCCAAATGGTTTAAAATCCATCAGGTGTAGTATATTATAGAAGAGTCTGTGTATTATAATACCAATATCTAGCTCTTCTCTTGTATTGGTCATCAGTAGATCTCAAAGATCTTTAGGAAGGAGGTCAGTAGCAGTCTTCCAGTTTTTGCAAATGGTGAAACTGAGCCACAGAGTGGGATAGTGACCTCGCCAAGGTCACCCAGCGGGCCAGTGTCAGAACTAGAACAAATGCTTGTCTCCTACATTCCAGCTGAGGTGTCTTTCAATTTCATCTTCGTACGCAGGGAGATCTCTGGGATTGGTTCTGTGTTTTCGCTCTGTGTTTGTACCGTGCCCAGCACAGCAGGATTCTGGGCCAGGACTGGGGCTCCCAGAAGTACCAAAATAAATAATAATAATGATTCCCAGGTTTTCCTTAAAATATGTAGTTTCTGTAAGGTTTGTGTGGCTGCTCTGACATAATTACAAACACTGTGTGACCCAATCACTGGGATATTTCCTGTGGGGAGGCTCTGGCTTAGTTAAAGAGCGGCCCATAAGGGAATCAGGCCGGTAGAATAAAAAGCTGCTCCACAGAAACCACCTGCCCATGAACTCTTCAGGGTGGTGAAGAGGGAACATCCAAGCTAATAGGAGTGACAATATATGGAATATGGGTGATTATTCATAATATTATGGATACGAAATTGAAATGAAACATACCAAACATGCCATGTAAGCTATGAGTGGGAAAGTTATCATTTGATAAATACGATAAGCTTGTTTATGTGTATGTATCATCTTTGTATCATGAGTCGTAAATATGTGTGGTATATTAATATCTCAAACCTGTGCTGTGTATCTGGGTGACACCCCCAGAAAGATTGCATCAGCACTGTCCAGGCTGTTCGATGGCCCATCAAGAATTGGCTGGCAACGTTGTATTTTGGGTAAGATCCAAACCAGTATTGATCTGGGAATGTGGCTGGCCCTTTCGGGATTAGAAGAACATTTTGTATAGTGAATAGAATTTTAAGTAACTTCTCACTTTACTGGACCTATTTTCTGACTGGGAGCCTAAGATTGGAATGCAATAAAGGAGGCTGTGGGATTATTATTATTATTATTTTGGCTTCTTGATAACCCATGTGGGGGATCAGGAGCACAGCTTGTGACTGGTTGGTGAATCTAACTACAGTGTTAACCACCAGTTTTGGGATAAACTGCTCTCCTTTTTGCAGCCTGCCCTGATCTTGGCATTTTCAATGTGGGCTTCCCTGTGCACCTCTGGTCACAGGTCACAGTAACTGTGAAGATCTCATCTGCCAGCTCCAGCTAAGTTACAAAACCTTGGCCAAGGCTGGGGACCAGCAGATCCAAAAGATGATAAAGAGTTAAAAAGATCCTCCCTGGTCAATTCTCCATCACTGAAATTTTTAAAGCAGGACTGGATGGTATTTCTAACAGGTCTGCTCTAGTTCAACTAGGGACTAATTCAGAGAAGTTCTGCAGCAGGTCAGACTAGGCGACCACCATGATGCTTCTGGCCTTGGAATCTCTGATTCTATCTTGAGGTCAGGCAGATGTTGTTGGGGTGCTGTACCAGTTGTCACCCGGACCCACTGGGGTATCTGAGGATACCAGACCTGTGTGGGCCACGACTCCCGGATGGAGGGCTGTGGGAAAGTTAGACATGCACATAGCCCCTCTTTTTAAAATTTTTTTCCCCATTGCTACTGTTCAGACAAAACAAGACTGCCAAACATTACAGATACCACCTCTCGCTGATTCCGAATTCAATAGGATCTCATGGATTCCAGGAATCCTGTCCAGTTCTTAACCTCTTGGGTCCCAGGTCTGTCAGTGTTTTGAATGCGATCTGATCTGATGTAGGCTAGATTTAGATATCATGTTTTCCAAGCCACTTTATGTTTCAAAAGCCAATAGGATCCTATGCATTCTAGATATTTGGCTGGTTCTTTGAACCTCTTGGGTTCTAGGTCTGCCAAGATTTTGAAACCCAAAGAGATCCTATGTGGTCTTGAGCATCCTAGTTTCCAACCTCATATGTGATATCCTAGACCACATAGGACCAGTTCGGGTTTCAAATTTTTTTGTCAGAGCAAGAACCCAAGTGTTGCAAGAATCACTCAAATGTCTAGAACTCCTGGGGTATTATTGTGTTTTTAAATGTGTGTGTATATACATTGTGACAGACCCAGACCAGTGGGGTACAGGAGTCTGGTAGAGGGCAAATATACTGGTCACTGGATGAGTAGTTTTCTGTTCCCTGAGTGACCAGAGCAGGGGCTGCACTAGAGTAATCAGGAACCTGCTAGAACCAGTTAAGGCAGGCAGGCTAATTAGGACACCTGGAGCCAATTAAGAAGAAGCTGCTAGAATCAATTAAGGCAGGCTAATCAGGGCACCTGGGTTTTAAAAAGGAGCTCACTTCAGTTTGTGGTGCGAGTGTGAGGAGCTGGGAGCAAGAGGCGCAAGGAGCTGAGAGTGAGAGGGTGTGCTGCTGGAGGACTGAGGAACACAAGCGTTATCAGACACCAGGAGGAAAGTCCTGTGGTGAGAATAAGGAAGGTGTTTGGAGGAGGCCATAGGGAAGTAGCCCAGGGAGTTGTAGCTGTCATGCAGCTGTTACAGGAGGCACTATAGACAGCTGCAGTCCACAGGGCCCTGGGCTGGAACCCGGAGTAGAGGGCGGGCCCGGGTTCCCCCCAAACCTCCCAATTGACCTGGACTGTGGGTTCTTCCAGAGGGGAAGGTCTCTGGGCTGTTCCCCAACCCACATGGTGAATCTCTGAGGCAAGAAAATCTGCCAATAAGCACAGGACCCACCAAGATAGAGGAGGAACTTTGTCACAACATATACTCATATACATAAATGTGTGTGTGTGTGTATGTGTGTGTGTGTATATATATATATATATAATATACATTTATGTATATGAGTATATAATATAAACACAAACAATAGTACCGCATTAGTTCTAGATATGTGGCTGGTTGTTAAACCTCTTGAGTTCTAGGTATGACAATGTCTTGAAACCCAATCAGATCTGACATGGTCTAGTACCTGAAGGGTTCCAAGGATATGGAATCACATACTGACTTGAGACACTTCCAACAGGCCTGATGTTCACAAAGGGTTCAGCTCCTTCTTCTGGAAAATCAGGCCTCTTTAACGGTATTCATCTGGGAAACCCCCCAAAATAGAACCATAACAAATAATCACCAATTATTTTGGAATATTAAGCCTGTAAGGCAGTAGGGCATGGAGTGAATAGACCGGATCCTCAGCCAGTGTAAATCAGTGTAGCTCTGTTGACTTCACTTCACAGTTCTTGGGCTCTTCTCCTGCAGTTGGGAGACGAGTAGGATCTAGCAGGTGGGGGGCAAGGAGCCAGGACTCCTGGGTTCAAACCCCGGCTCTGTGAGCAAATGGTGTTTAGCAGTTACAATAGATTTAGTGACACCAAAACATTAATAAACTAGTGCCAAATTTGCCAAATTGTTTTGCTCAACCACCAAAAAGCTGACATTTTCAAAGTAAAACATTTCGGTTCTCTTGTTCAAAGCAGCTTTGTTTGAAAATTTTTAAATATTTTATTAATTTAAAATGTGTAAAAAGCAAGCACAGGGAAAAAAACATTTTGTTTGGACAGAAACAATCCCCCCCCCCCCCGCCCCCACCGCACACCTTTTTGTTAGCTAATAATAATACTTTGGAGTCATTCCAAATGATTCCCCCCCAACCTTGGTTTTTTCAGAAGAACCAGAGACCCAAAGAATTGGTGATTGGCACAGGACTTACATGCCATCTCTGGTCCAAATTCAGCCCCGTTGAGGCTGAAGACACCAGGTCAAAGATGGTAATAGTGATGAAAACCCAAACATCTCTGTTTCTAGATCAAAGAGCAGTGGCTGTGTCTCTAAGCCCCCTATGTTTCAGCTCAACGTGTATGTTACTCACCCGTAAAACCCACCCTCACCCCATGTCTTGAACTCTTCTGCCTGTCACAGGAACTCCTGCTACACCCTGACTCGAGAGAGCATTCAGGGTCCTTCTCATCCTCATTGTAACATAGGAAGCCTCAATCCACAAACCTGCTTCTCTGACCCTCAGCCATGCTGCAGCCCTGCACCAGGGATCTCTGGGCTATTGTCTGTGTCAGGGACTGTGTCCCCCCCCCCCCCCGCAGCCTTGTTAGCATGGTGTCCTCTGTGCTCTGCAGACTGGCCTAATGTTTAGAGCAGGGGAAACTGGGAGCCAGGACTCCTGAGTTCTATTCCTGCCTCTGGGAGGTGAGTCAGGTCTAATGGGTTAGAGCTGGGAGGCAGGACTCCTGGGCTGTGGGAGGGACAGGGGGGCTCCTGCGGCTTAGAGCTTTGTAAATGGGGAACACCTCATCTGATTAACCTGAAACAAAAGAAAAAAAGTCACCCATGTCACAGACCCCACCTACTTACCTCTGTCTATTGAGTCCCCATGTTAACCCCAATAATACCCAGTGGCAGGGAGTCCCACAGGCTAATCCCACTAATACCCAGTGGCAAGGAATCCCACTGGTTTGCTTTGTTAATAGCAAATGTCTGTGGCTTCTAGGTAGGATTAGCAAGGAAATTCCCTGTCAGACCCAACGAGGGGCCTCGGCCCATCATCTCGACTCACCTGGGCAGTGCAGGACCCAGCGCAGAGAGAGACTCAGATGGTTTGTGTTTAACCAGCAAAGCGTCCATGAGGCTGTGCTGCCCTGTGTGTTGAGGTCACTCCCCTTAAGTCTGTGTCTTCTACACGCTTCACCTCCACCTGCTCTCTGAGATGGAGGAACTGCGAACCATGAATGGAAATGATCATTCGGACACTGTCTTAGCAAAGAAACCACCTAAGAAACAACCACTGCTTTAAAACTAGCCCCCACTCCCCTCCCACATCTGGGGCTAGAACCCATATGTCCTAAGTCACCCCTCCCCTGCTCTAACCACTAACCCTGAGGCCTCGGCAGGGAGCAAGAGCCCTGCAGTCCCAGGTCTACAGGGGGGGTCTGGGCATTGGGGCTTTCCCCAGCCTGCCAGGCACTTCTGCCAGGGAGTGGTGTTGGGGCACAGGGGTTTCCCCCACCTTGGCCACCAAGTGCTTCTTCCAGGGCTCCAGGATTTCTGCTGGGGTGGGGCATCTATTTTTCTGGGGGCCCCCAATTGTCTAGAGCTCCTGGGCACAGGCCCCATCAGCCCATTGGATAATCCACTACTACCCAGCTTGGCTCCTTAGACCGGCTGGGTGCGGAGGGCCAGGGATGCACAGAAATGTGGGTCCAGCCGTACCCTCAGGGCAAATACCAAGGGAGTTTCTAGAACTAGCCACATATCTAGAATTCACCAGATCCTATTGCATTTTCAAACATATAGGTGTTTGAAGCCCTTGAAGTACTAGACCATGTCAGATATGATTGGATTTCAAAATATTGTCACACCTAGAACTCGAGGTTTCAGAAATAGCCAAATATCTAGAACTCATGTGGTACTACTGTGTGTGTGTGTGGA
>NW_020665122.1:612616-642492 GCF_002925995.2 Terrapene triunguis
ACCTAGAACCCAAAGGTTCAAGAACCAGCCAAATATCTAGAACTCATAGGATCTTATTAGCTTTTGAAACATACAAGGGTTTGAAAACATTGTCTAAATCTAGCCCAGATCAGATCAGATTGAAAACAGTGACGTAGCTGGGACCCAAGAGGTTAACAATCAGCCAGGATTCCTAGAATCCATGAGAACCTATTGAATTTTGAATCAGAGATGGGTGGTATCTGTTATGGTTGTCACTCTTGTTTTGTCTGAACAGTAAAACACAGGTGTCTAACTTACCTACAGCCTCCACCCTGGGCTGGTGGCCTACACAGGCCTTGCTTGCTCAGACACCACAGTGGGCCCTAGGTGACAACTGGTGCACCACCCCGACCTCTGGGCAGATTCAGAGCTTCCAAGTCCAGATGGAGCATGGTAGTGCCCTATCTGAACTCCTGCAGAATATCCTTGAATTAGTCCCTGGTTGAACTAGAGCAGATCTGTTAGGATATAGATATTCAGGCCTGTCTGTAAAGGCCTATACTTTAAGATTTTACGTGTATTCTTATCACTTAGCTAGTTATAGAGGTATAAAAGAAAGAATCAAAATCACTGTCTGTCTGTGTAAGGGCCTTCTCGTACTGCGACAGTCTGAAGCCTGGTTCTTAGGCTAAGGCCTTTGGCTAAGCAGCAGAGGCAGCCATAAACTGAGAAGTGAACGGTCACATCCTCACATTCCAAACTAGTCACATTGAAATAAGGTGCTACTGGGCTGTTAGGAATACAATCCTGTCCTGATATTCCTATCACCGCCAGAGAAAGGGAAGAGCCTAAAAGATGTAAAAGGAAACTTAGTTTGATAGCATCCTGTCTGGTAAGAACTTACTTATCAATACACACAGCTGGAAAACCCTTAAGTCTGTATAGATGTAGTTGTGAAATTCTTGCTTCTGTATTGTTTTGTATGTTTATTTGCATGGTCATGCGAGAAGGACCAGGGAAGTGAGAGGGTGAAGGAATAAGCCCCCTAACAAGATCTCTTAGAAAAACACCCACTCCTGCCTTAAAAATTGTCAGTGATGGAGAATCCACCCGATGGGTCGTTTAAAGGTTTTGTTCATTGGATCTGCTGGCCCCCGAGTTGGCCAAAGTTTTGACACTTGGCTAGAGCTGGCAAGTAGGATCTTCTTGGTTACTTGGACGTTACCTCTTCACCGCTCTGCAGTGTTCATGGGTAGATGGTTTCTCTGGAGCCACTTTTTGTCTTGCCAGCTTGTTTTCCTTATTGACCACTCTTAAACTAAACCAGAGCCTCCACACACTAAATATCCCAGTGACTGGGTCATGCGGTGGTTGTAAAATATTTCAGAGCCGCCACATAAACCTTCTGGAATATAAGTAGTTCAAGTAACACCCGGGACTGATTATTACTTATTATTTTTTATTTCAAGTAGTGCTGGAAGCCCCAGTCCTGGCCCAGGACCTGGCTGTGATAGGTGCTGTACAAACAGAGCAAAAAGACAGTCTGTGGGCTAGAGATCTCACAATCTAAGGAGATGCAATGGATAGAGACCTGGGCTGGGACGCAGGAGATCTGGATTTGTTCCTGGTTCTGCCACTGGACAGACCAAAGGTTCTACTGGGTGACTTTGGCCAAGTCACTTCCCCATTCTGTGTCTCAGTTTCCCCATTTGTAAAAACTGGAAGACTGCTACTGACCTTGGTAAAATTCTTTGAGATCTACTGATGACAAACACTAGAGAAGAGGTAGATATCGCTATTACAATATACTGACTCTTCTATAATATACTACACCTAATGGATTAAAAACCATTTGGAAATCTAGGACCATGATGAAATTTTTAGGAAACAATCTGGAACCTGTTGGATTCCATGTGGTTTGAAAACACTCAAGAATCCAGTGATGTCCTAGATCCAGTCAGGAATATAGAACCCATAGACTTTGAATTTGAACACATTGAGACGCTTACGATAAATGATATTCCAGAGCCAGCTAGTGATGCAGAATCCAAGAGAATCAATTAGGTGAGAATACATTGAGTGATCTAAAACAAACACGATTCTGGAACTGACTACTGATCTGGTTCCATTGATGACCCACTGAGCTTGAAAAAATTGAAAGACCTAGAACACATGGGATTCTCGAAAGAGAGCAGGGAATTTAGAATCCAGGAACACTGCAGTGTTTATAAACAGCGATATACCTGGAACCCTCCAGATTTTAGAACCATATGGGATCTGGGAACAAAGGGGATGCCAAGTTTTCAACTCTCCCTAAGTCTGGGCACCTTTAGGCCATCTCCTGTTTTGTGTTCTGAACTTCTGACCCCTGTCTTCCATTAGACTCAGGGGCACTGCCTCCGTGATCATCGACAAAAGCCGCTTTGACCAGAG
The DNA here is from genome assembly GCF_002925995.2 of Terrapene triunguis. NCBI lineage: Eukaryota > Metazoa > Chordata > Testudines > Emydidae > Terrapene > Terrapene triunguis. The sequence goes on from NW_020665122.1 coordinate 615,011, forward strand.
TGAGAAGAGACATCCTGAACACCTGTCAGAACTTCTCCCCCATGAAGAGGTAGACGATGGGGGATAAGGAGGAATTGAAGCAGGATGTGAAGGTGAAAATGACAAAGAGGGTGCCCGTTACCAACTCTGGCACCTCCTTCTTGTAGAGCTTCAAGTTGTGGGAGAGGTGGTAGGGCAGTCAGCTGAGGAAAAAGGAAACCACCATGGCCACCATGACGTTCAGGGGGTTCCCAGCCCATGCCCACTTCTTCCCCTTCATCTCCAGCCCCACGCAGACATAGCATCCCACGATGGTGGAGAAGGGCAGCAGGAAGCCAGCAGGAACCAGACCATGAGGACAGCCAGGTGGACCTGTCTGCCCAGGGCCTACCTCTCGGCTCCGTTCCAGTCTCCGGAGATGTTGTAATTGTTGATGCAGATGATTGTGCCCCCGTCCACCAGCCGGGTCTCCCCAAAAGCCAGGTAGGGAGCGCTGAGACCGAAGGAGGCCAGCCGCATGTTTGCAACCAGCTTTCCAGCCCAGGGTAGGGAGTGGTGATTCCGAAACCAGATGGGATTTTGAATAAGGGTGTTTAAGTCCAGGCTGATGAGGGCGAGAAGTAAGATGGAGGTGAACATGCCCAGAAGGAGGCATGCACAGAGGAGTTTGCACATAGACATGATGAAGACCCAGTGGAAACCCAGGAGGATGAAGAAGGGGATCAGCATGGTGAAGAGGAGGTAGCAGGAGACAAAGTGGAGGAACCAGAGCGTGGTCACTGTCCTCCTCATCTTCAGCCCCAGCACCCACAGGTACAGCCCATTCCCCACCATACCCACCAGGAAGGTGGGGAAGAGTAACATGGCTGCGGTGAAGTGAGTAGCGCTCGCAGCAGCTGGGGTCTGGCTGGAATTCTCCCCAGTGGTTGGTTGGATGGTCATGTTGCCTTTGTCCATGGTGCCCTGGGGAGAGACAGAAGAGGGGTTAAAAATGACCACAGAGGAGGGAAAAACAGAGAATGGAAGACAAGGAAGGGAGAAATACCAGAGGGTCAGGAATGCATCATTGGAGAGGACGTCTCTGGGCACCCTCTGGTCCTCCAGACTATCCAGGCTGGGTATTCTACAATCAACTGGGATATGGCCAGTGGAACTCACTGCTACAAGACAGAGCTATGGGCCCCCTCTTTCATTGAGCGTTCTGTGCCCAGGATTTTTGCAATATCCTCATCAGCACCATTGTATGACCCTTTCCTTCCTAAGTGAGAGCAAGGACTCTGGAGTAATAGGGAAATGGATGGAACCAGATGGATACGTCAGTGATTTATCACCAGGAATTTCAAACCAGATCTGGTTCCTTTAGAAAAATGTGATACAATTTTTTGTTGTTAATGAAAGAAGTGGAAACTGGATTTGTTTCAGGTTTTGGAAACTGACTGGGGTAAAAAATTTGGCAGTTTGAGTAAATGTTTTGGGGGATGGATTAAAAAATGGCAGTTTTGGTAAGAAAAAAACGTGGGGTTTGAGTCAAATGTTCAGTTTTTGTAAACTGTTTTAAGCCCAAATGCTGGGTTTTGAAAACAGATTTTTGGTAAGGGAAAAAAAACCAATCAGATTCCAATAACTGTCTTTGGGGTTTGATTCAAAACCGTCAGTTTTGATGAAAACCATTCAGAGGATTGGTAAAAATCTTGAGTTTTCAGAAAACAGCTTTTAGCCCAAGCTTTGATTTTTGCAAACTGGTTTTTGGGGGGAAAAAACCAGTGATTTTTCCATTTAAAAAAATCCAGATTCTTTTTAAACTGCAAACTCAGCACTTTTACTCCCCACATTTAAAAGTTGGTACATTTTAAGTCAGATGTTGGGAAACACTTTCTAACTCTCAAGGGGGAGACGCTCTGGAATTGGCTTCCAGGGGTGGTTTGGGGATCCCCGCCACTGGAAGGTTTTAAGAACAGCCGGACAAACACCTGGTGGCTTTTCCGGAAGATGCTCTTGGCAAACATGAGGGATTGGGCTCAGTATGGGGGGACTAATTGAGAGCCCCTTGCCTGGGCTGTGCCGGAGACGAGACTGAAATGATCTAGGGGCCTGTCTGGGTTCCAGACGGACGGATTTATGAATTATCAGCTGCAGGAGGCTGAGAATTCAGAGCAACTTTGCCCTTACGTCAGAGCCGTCTCCACTGGGTTCCCTTCTCGTTTGATATCTGGCCAGCAGATCCCCAGCACAGACCTGAGCATCACCGGCACACGTGAGGCTCGGCAAGCTGGGGGCAGGCAACGGGAAGGGGAACTGCAGTCTGGCTGATGCAGAAAACCTCAAAAGCTGAAGTGGTTTCACAAATGCACACGCCTAACCCAGCAGGAGAAAGTGCCGTGCTTCTGTGCCTGGAAGGGGCTTTCCACCTGGCAGCCTTGGGCCTTCTTAAGGGCTGGGACTCAGGATGCCTGGGTTCTATTCCTGCCTTGGGTCGTGGGGTCTAGTGGTTAGAGCAGTGGGAGCTGGGAATCAGGGGAGCTGGGTTCTATTCCTTCCTTGGTGGTGGGGTCTAGTGGCTAGAGCAGGGAGAACTGGGAATCAGGACTCCTGGGTTCTATTCCTGCCTCAGGGGATGGGGTCCAGTGGCTAAAGCTGGAATGCCCAAGGAGAGAGAAACTGCTCAACGAGCCCATCTACCCCGGCGTCCTGTCTCTAGCAAAGCCCAGCTGCTTCCGAGGAAGGCACAAGACACGCCCTAGTGGATAAGGATGGAATAATCTCCCTGTGGAGGAAATTCTCTGCTAGCCTGCTCTAAACAGGTGGGTCTAACCCCTTTCCAAGCATCTTACTCTGAGTTTTAACTCCTGGCTATAAAGTCTCCTCTTGTCCTCATTACTCATAGGTAAGGCTACATTTTAGTCACAGGTATTTTTAGTAAATGTCATGGACAGGTTATGAGCAGTAAACAAAAATTCAGGGCTTGTGACCTGTCCATGACTTTTACTATATACCCCGAACTAAAACTTGGGCCGGGGGTCTGGGGTACTCGGGGAGGGGGGGAGGCTGGGGGTGTCACGGGTGCTCAGGGAATGGCCCAGGACCACCACTGGTGCTGGGAGGGTGGGGGCAGTGGCACACAGCCCAGGACCCCCACAAGCACTTCGGGGTGGGGTTGGCAGGGCTCACAGGGTCCCTATTTGGTTCTGACCAGCATGTCCCTGCAGCTTCTAGGGGGAGGGGTGGCCAGGGGGGCTCCACGTTCTGCTCCCACCACAAGCGCCAACTCCACAGCTCCCATTGGCCAAGTACCGCAGCCAATGGGAGCTGCGGGGGCGGTGCCTGCGGGCGCAGGCAGCACAGAGCCCCCTGGCCCCTCTGCCTAGGAACTGCAGGGACATGCCGGTGGGAGGCAGGGAGCCCCCACCCCAGGTAAGCACCACCCTGCACCCCAACTGCCTGCCCCAGCCCTGAGCCTCCACCCAAACTGCTGCTGCTGGCCCCTGAGCCAGCACCGGGGGCTGCAGAAGTGATGGAGGTCACAGAAAGTCACAGAATCCGTGACTTCCCTGACCTCTGTGACAGTCAAGCAGCCTTACTCATAGGACCACCTCTTGCTTTCTTCTGACTGTGATTGGCAATGAGTTTCCTGTGGCCCTGAGTCCCCCAGGCCACCGCTTTAATTCCAGGCATTCCCTGTCGTCTGACCCAACATCCTTTCCTTTGGCTGAGCAATTGGCCATGGCAGCATTCAGTGGCAAGGTGTTCCAGAGGTTGATGGTCTCAAAATTGGATTTGATTGGTGTCAGATTTGCCACTTGTCAATCATACCCCCTGGCCCTTCCTGCTTGGGTCATGGATTTGATGGGGGGTGGGGGTGAAGATGGGAGTCCAGACTCCTGGGTTCTATTCCTGTTCCGATCATTCCATCTGAGCTCCTGCATAGCCCAGGCCAGAGAGCCAGGGATTCCTCCATCCAGCCCATAGCTGATGGGTGAGCCTTGGAATGTACGAATCTGTCATTTTAACAAAATATACGGATTCTTGGTTTTCATAGAATCATAGAATATTAGGGTTGGAAGAGACCTCAGGAATTTATCTAGTTCAGTCCCCTGCTCAAAGCAGGACCAATCCCCAACTAAATCATCCCAGCCAGGGCTTTGTCAAGCCGGGCCTCAAAAACCTTTAAGGATGGAGATTCCACCACCTCCCTAGGGAACCCATTCCAGTGCTCCACCACCACCGTCCTAGTGAAATATTGTTTCCTAATATCCAACCTAGACCTCCCCCACTGTAACTTAAGACCATTGCTGCTTGTTCTGTCATCTGCCATCACTGAGAACAGCCGAGCTCCATCCTCTTTGCAACCCCCCCCCCATCACGTAGTTGAAGGCTGCTATCAAATCCCCCCTCACTCTTCTCTTCTGCAGACTAAACAAGCCCAGTTCCCTCAGCCTCTCCTGGTAAGTCATGTGCCCCAGCACCCTAATCATTTTTGTTGCCCTCCGCTGAACTCTCTCCAATGTGTCCACAACCTTTCTGTAGTTGGGGCCCCAAAACTGTACGCAATACTCACCAGTGGCGAATCGAGGGAATAATCATTTCCCTCGATCTGCTGGCAATGCTCCCACTAATACAGCCCAATATGCCATTGATCTTCTTGGCAACAAGGGTACACTGCTGATTCATATCCACCTTCTCATCCACTATAATCCCCAGGTCCTTTTCTGCAGAACTGCTGCTTATCCAGTCAGTCCCCAACCTGTAGCGGTGCATGGGATTCTTCCATCCTAAGTGCAAGACTCTGCACTTTTCCTTGTTGAAACTCATCAGATTTGGCCCAGTCCTCCAATTTGTCTAGATCATTCTGGACCCTATACCTGCCCTCCAGCGTATCTACCTCTCCTGCCAGCTTAGTATCATTTGTGAACTTGCTGAGGGTGCAATCCATCCTATCATCCAGATCATTAATGAAGATGCTGAACAAACCGGCCCCGGGACCGACCCCTGGGGCACTCTGCTTGATACCAGCTGCCAACTAGACATCGAGCCGTTGATCATGATCCACTGAGCCCCATGATTTAGCCAGCTTTCTATCCAACTTATAGTCCATTCATCCAGCTCATACTTCTTTAACTTGCTTGCAAGAATACTGTGGGAGACCGTATCAAAAGCTTTGCTAAAGTCAAGATATATCATGTCCACCACTTTCTCCATATCCATAGAGCCAGTTATCTCAGTAGATCTCAAAGAACTTTGCCAAGGAGGTCAGTAGCAGTCTCCTGGATTTTACAAATGGGGAAACTGAGGGTATGTCTACACTACGAGAGTAGTTCGATTTTATTTAAATCGAATATGTGCAATCGATATTAGAAAGTCGAACGTATGTGTCTACACTAAGGACAGTAATTCGACTTTGTCAGTCCACACTACCAGGGAAAGCGTCGACATTGGAAGCAGTGCACTGTGGGCAGCTATCCCACAGTTCCCGCAGTCCCGGCCGCCCATTGGAATTCTGGGTCGATCCGCCAATGCCTTCTGGGTAAAAAAATGTGGCGAGGGTGCTTTTGGGTAACTGTCGTCATCCGTCAGTCACTACCGCCCTCCCTCCCTCCCTCCCTGAAAGCGCCGGCGGGAAATCAGTTCGCGCACTTTTTGATCTGTGACAGCGCGGACGCCACAGCACTGCGATCATGGATCCCGCTGCGACCATCACTGCAGTTGTGGCCGTTCTCAACACCTCGCAGCTTATCATACACCTTTCCCTGAGGCAGATGCAGAGAAATCAGGCGAGGAGGCTACGGCACCGCCGTGAGGGCCTGAAGTCGGAGAGTAGCACAGAGCTGTCAGAAACCACGAGCCCCAGCGCCCAGGACATCACTGTGGCAATGGGGCATGTGGATTTTGTTGAACGGCGATTCTGGGCCCGGGAAACAAGCACGGACTGGTGGGACCGCATAGTGCTTCAGGTCTGGGATGAATCCCAGTGGCTGCGAAACTTTCGCATGCGGAAGGGGACTTTCCTCGAACTTTGTGAGTTGCTGTCCCCTGCCCTGAAGCGCAAGGACACCCGCATGCGAGCAGCCCTGACTGTCCAGAAGCGAGTGGCCATAGCCCTCTGGAAGCTTGCAACGCCGGACAGCTACCGGTCAGTCGCGAACCACTTTGGCTTGGGCAAATCTACCGTGGGGGTTGTTGTCCTGCAAGTAGCCAAGGCAATCGTCAAGGTACTGCTGTCAAAGGTAGTGACCCTGGGAAACGCGCAGGCCATCATAGATGGCTTCGCTGCGATGGGATTCCCAAACTGCGGTGGGGCTATAGATGGGACTCACATCCCTATCCTGGGACCGGGCCACCAGGCCAGCCAGTACATCAATAGAAAGGGCTACTTTTCAATGGTGCTGCAAGCACTGGTGGACCATCGGGGACGGTTTACAAACATCTACGTCGGATGGCCGGGCAAGGTTCATGACGCTCGCGTGTTCAGGAACTCTGGTCTGTTTAGACGGCTGCAGGAAGGTATTTACTTCCCGGACCACAAGATAACTGTTGGGGATGTGGAGATGCCTACAGTGATCCTCGGGGACCCAGCCTACCCGCTAATGCCCTGGCTCATGAAGCCCTATACTGGGGCCCTGGACACTGCACAAGAACTCTTCAACTACCGGCTGAGCAAGTGCAGAATGGTGGTGGAGTGTGCTTTTGGCCGTCTCAAGGGGAGATGGAGAAGCTTACTGACTCGCTGTGATCTCAGCGAAACCAATATCCCCATCGTTATTGCAGCTTGCTGTGTGCTCCACAATCTCTGTGAGAGCAAGGGGGAGACCTTTATGGCGGGGTGGGAGGTTGAGGCAAATAGCCTGGCTGCTGATTACGCCCAGCCAGACAGCCGGGCGATTAGAAGATCCCAGCGGGACGCGCTGTGCATCCGGGAGGCTTTGAAAGCCAGTTTCAAGGCTGAGCAGGGTACCCAGTGACTTTTAAGTTTGTGGACACAGAAGCTGAACTTGCCCCCGTTTCTTTACCCAGTTGCCGTCGACTATCCTCTCCAGTTACATACCCCCTTCACCCCCTTCCCAAAAAATAAAATCTGTTCTGTTTTGTTAATGGACACCGTTGTCTTTATTACTGTTTTCGCGGGAATGTTTTAAACCTGGGACGCAGACTGTGGCGGGGGGCGGGTTTAGTGTTGTGATGCAAATGATGCTTCTAAACTCCAGGAATGACAGGCTCCGCGGTGGTGGACTGGTTGTTTCAACGGAGCCTGCCAGCCCTCCTGGCCGGGACTGCGTGTATGTGTCGGCTATGTGACTGTCTTGCAGGGGGAGGAGGGTTACAGATCCCCTGCTGCGCGGCTCTGTGATCCAGGGTAAGGACCGCTGCATAAGATCTGTAACTGCCCTCCCCCGCCACCAAGTCACAGAGCAACACCACCCCCCCCACCACACAGAACATGAAAACCACCTCCCAGACTGACCAGGATAACTAGTCACTGCACTGTATATGTGCCCTGCTGCTGGACCTGCCCCCTGCTAAAGGTGACTGTCCTGTCCAATTACCAAGCCCCTTCCCCCCCCTTCAGACAGACTCTCATCTAAAAGAAGAGGATGGAAACAATAATGAACAAAAACTTATTTTTTATTAACAACCGCACATGGAACGGGGGGGTGAAACTTGGACGGGGTCTTGTGTGAGGCGGGTAGGAAAGGACTTTTCAAATTTTGGGGAATGAGAGCCTTCTAGTGGTAGAGCAGTCCGCAGGGGTGGAGTGAAATTTTTCACGGCCCCTTCCGCCCCTCCGTGTTTGGACTTTGGGTGAGGGGGGTATGGGACTTGGTGGTGGGGCAGGGCAGTTAGAGAGAGACTGCAGCGGGGCTCTCTCCTCCTGCCTCCGGTCCTGCAGAACATCCACAAGGCGGCGGAGCGTTTCCGTTTGCTCCCTCATTAGTCCAAGCAGCGTTTGAGTCGCCTGCCTGTCCTCCTGTCGCCACCTCTCCTCCCGTTCCATGTTTGCCCGGTGCATTTGGGACAAGTTCTCCCTCCACTGTGTCTGCTGGGCTGCCTGTGCTCGGGAGCATCCCATTAGTTCAGCAAACATGTCTTCCCGTGTCCTCTTCTTCCTCCTCCTAATGTGCGCTAGCCTCTGGGCAGATGTGGCTGTGGGAATTGGAAAAAGGGAGTGAATTCCTGAGACAGATCAATGTATCTGTGAACAGAGAACATAGTCTTTCAACAAGACCATGCAGAGCACCTATCACACGCGCACTGAGGACAAGGTCGAATTTTCGGCCCTCGCCTACAGTGCCTGCGGTCTTGCTGTGGCGAGCTGAGGAGCAGGGCAGGACACCGGACTTTGTCTAGCTGTCAAACATGGTAAGCCGTAGACTTGTGGCTGCTTAAAACTTTAAGAGTGGCACTGGCCTCCTTTCGCATAGAAAGCAATGCGAGTCTCTGCTGGCAGCAATCCTGCAAGCATGAACTCTGGCCCTGTCCCACCCCCTCGCGGCTGTAAACCGCGTGGCTGTAAACCGGCGGTTGCAGTTCTGTAAAGGGACGGGCAAGCAGTCCCAATACTAACTTTCCCCTACCTAATTCACAGCAGGGAGTCATGCCAGACATCACCCTCCTGAAGGTCTCGGAGAGCCAGAAGGAGCGGATGCTTCGTGACAGCCTGCAGAAACCGGGGCCATTTGCTGCAATGCTCTGCAAGGCCATGATCCCCGAGTACCTGCTGGCGTTGTGGCAGGGAAACGTCTCATACCACGGGGGGCCTAACAAGCTCTCCCTGCCCAGGAACCTGCTCATGAGGCTTGAAAAACACCTGCAGGAGACCTATGAGGAGTTCTCCCCGGAGGATGTCGCCTCTATCCCCGGATACATTGACCAGTTTTTGGGTTAGGTGCCCTTGGAGGGACAAAAGAGTGCAGCGTTTTGGGCAGTATAATCATGAAGCGGACATTGTGAAATTTTTTGAAAATAGACTATATATTGAAGCGCCCAAAGACAGACTAATCATGATACACTTTGCACAGATTCCCGTTTTGTTGGACTTTCCTGTTTACATGTTTTGAAGCACTTTACCCACTGTTAATATTTTAAATCTTCCTGTTTTGTTGTAAATAAATGTTTACATGTTTTAAAGCACTTTACCTATTGTTAATATTTTAAATATGCCAGTTATGTTATAAATAAATGTTTAGATATTTAAAACACTTACTGCTTGATCCTTCCCCTGAATCTGTGTCTGGGATAACGGCTGGGGAGGGTTGGTAGGGGATCTCTGTGAGGGTGATGAAGAGCTCCTGGCTGTCGGGCAAATCAGCGTTGTAAGCGCTGTCGACTGCCTCGTCCTCCTCATCTCCTTCCTCCTCTTCCCCGTCCGCTGAGGAACCGGCCGCGGACAATATCCCATCCTCAGAGTCCACGGTCAGGGGTGGGGTAGTGGTGGCGGCCGCACCTAGGATGGAATGCAGTGCCTCGTAGAAACGGGATGTGTGGGGCTGGGATCCGGAGCGTCCGTTTGCCTCTTTGGTCTTCTGGTAGCCTTGTCTCAGCTCCTTGATTTTCACGCGGCACTGCGTTGCATCCCGGCTGTATCCTCTCTCTGCCATGGCTTTAGAGATCTTCTCATAGGTCTTTGCATTCCGTCTTTTGGAGCGCAGCTCGGAAAGCACGGACTCATCTCCCCACAGCGATGAGATCCAAGACTTCCCGATCAGTCCATGCTGGGGCCCTCTTTCTAGTCTGAGATTGCACGGCCATCTCTGCTGGAGAGCTCTGCATCGTTGCCACTGCTGCTGAGCTCGCCACGGTGTCAAAACAGAAACTGCGATTCAAACTGCCCAGACAGGAAAAGGAATTCAAATTTTCCCGGGGTGTGGCTGGTCAGAGCATCCGAGCTCGGACTGCTGTCCAGAGCGTCAACAGAGTGGTGCACTGTGGGATAGCTCCCGGAGCTATTAGCGTCGAATTCCATCCACACCTACCCTAATTCGACATGGCCATGTCGAATTTAGCGCTACTCCTCTCGTTGGGGAGGTTTACAGAAATAGATTTAAAGAGCGCTCTATGTCGAACTAAATAGCTTCGTGGTGTGGACGGGTGCAGGGTTAATTCGATATAACGGCGCTAAATTCGACATAAAAGCCTAGTGTAGACCAGGCCTGAGGCACAGAATGCGGCAGTGACTTGCCCCAGAGCATTCAGTCTGCCAGTGGCAGAGCCAGGAATAGTACCAAGGCCTCCTGAGACCTGGTCCAGGTCTCTATCGACCCTGACAGTAAGCTCCCTCATGCAAGATCTGTCTTTTTACCCTCTCTCTTTATACAGTGCCTAGCAAGGTGGGGCTTCTGGCCATGACTAGACCACCCACTGGGTTCTAGCCCTGGGTCTGGCAGAGGCATGGGGGCTAGTTTTAAAGCAATGGCTGTTTCTTAGGTGGTTGCTCTGCTACGACAGTGTCCGAATGATCATTTCCCTTTATGGTTTGCAGCTTTTCTATTTAGAGAGCAAGTGGGGGCGGAGCATGTAGTAGACACAGAGTTAAGAGGAGTGAACTCAACACACAGGGCAGTACTGAGGCGGGGACAGACAAACAGACGCTTTGCTGGGCAAATACACATCATTCGAGTCTCTGGGCTGGGTATGTGTTTTCACCACTTGCTGCCCAGGTGAGTCTGACGTTGTTGGGTTTGAAGGGGAATTTCCCTGCTAAGGCCACCTAGAAACCACAGACATTTGCTATTGCTATTGTAAAGGCAAACCAGTTCGATTCCCTGCCATGGAGTATCAGTGGTGTTAGCCTGTGAAACTCCCTGCCACTGGGTATCGGTGGTGTTGGCCTGTGAAACTCCCTGCCACTGGGTATCGGTGGTGTTGGCCTGTGAGACTCCCTGCCATTGGGTAGCACTGGGGTTAACATGGGGCACTCAGTAGACAGAGATAGTAGGTGAGATCTGTAATGTGGGTGAATTTTCGCTCTTGTTTCATGTTAATCAGATGAGGTGCTCCCCATTAGAAGAATCTAAGAAACAGGATCCCACGTCCCTCCCAGCGCCCAAGAGTCTTGCCTCCCAGCCCCTCCAGCATTCTCTAATCATTAGGCCTTTCTACAGAGCTAATGAGGCTGTGGATTGAGGTTTCCTGTGTTACAATGAGGGTGAGAAGGACCCTGCAAACTCTCATGAGTCAGGGTGTAGCAGCAGTTCCTGTGGCTGGCAGATAAGCACAAGAGATGGGTGGGGGAGGGGCGGTTTTGTCTTCCTTGTAGCAGTGAGTTCCACTGGCACCAGCTCCTGCATGCTAGGAGTCAACAGCACCAATTCCCCCGCACCCCCAACTGAGTAGGCCTGATCCCCTGCCCTGGGGCCAGATTGGAGCTGGCCACCCTAGAGGGGAAAGGCCCCAGGACCCATTCCCTGTTCCCTTGAGCCAGCCACACATCCAGATCACAGCTATGTGGTATTCTCTGCATAGCTGTATGTTTGATCTACTAGAGTGTCCCCTTCTCCACTCCTCCCAAGTCTGCTATCCCCCTTGTCCTCCTCTATTGCTCACAGCTCTATCCTGTAGCAGTGAGTTCCACCAGCTATAGCCCAGTTTCTGAGAATATCCAGCCTGGATATTCTGGAGGACCAAAGGGTGCCCAGTGAGGTCCTGTCCAATGTTACCTTCCTACCCCAATCTGGTATTAATCACTTCTCTTCCACTCTCCCTTTTTGCCTCCACTGTCATCCCTTCCAACCCCTCTTCTGTCTCTTCCCAGGGTACCATGGAACAAGATATCATGGCACTCCCACCAACCACAGTGGCAAATTCCAGCAAGACCACAGAGATCACGAAGATCTCTCACCTGGCCTCTGCTGTTTTGCTCTTCATCACCTTCCTGGTGGGTGTGGTGGGGAACGGGATGTTCCTGTGGGTGCTGGGGCTGAAGATGAGGAGGACGGTGACCACGCTCTGGTTCCTTCACCTGATCTCCTGCTACCTTCTCTTCACCATGCTGATCCCCTTCTTCGCCGTCTACGTCCTCTTGGGTTTCCACTGGGTCTTTGGCATGGCCATGTGCAAGCTTCTCAATGCCTTCGGTTCCATGGGCATGTTCTCCTCCGTCTTCCTTCTCACACTCATCAGTCTGGACCGCTACACCCTCACTCACCATCCCATTTGGTCGCGGAATCACCGCACCATGCCCCGGGCATGGAAGCTGGTCATGGGCGTGTGGCTGGCCTCCTTCAGTCTCAGTGCTCCCTACTTGGCTTTCCGGGAGACCCGCGTGGTGGACAGGAGCAGGATTACCTGCATCAATAATTACAACATCTCCGGGAACTGGAATGGAGCTGAGACGCGGAACCTGGGCAGACGGGTCCACCTGGCCATCTTCATGGTCCGGTTCCTGCTGGGATTCCTGCTGCCCTTCTGCACCATCGTGGGATGCTATGTCCGCGTGGGGATGAAGATGAAGGAGAAGAAACTGACATGGGCAGGGAAGCCCTTCAAAGTCATGATGGCCACGATGGTTTCCTTCTTCCTTGGCTGGCTGCCCTACCACCTCTACCACGGCTTGAAGCTCTATGAGAAGGAGGTGCCAGAGTCAGTGACAGACGCCCTCTTGGTAATTTACACCTTAACATCCTGTTTCAATGCCTGCTTCACCCCCATCCTCTACCTCTTTGTGGGGGAGAAGTTCTGGCAGGTCTTCAGGACGTCTCTTCTCACTCTGGCCAAAGAGGCTTTTGTCGATGATCTCAGTGCCCCTGAGTCTAATGGAAGACAGGGGTCAGAAGTTGAGAACTCAAAAGAAGAGATGGTCTGAAGGTACCCAGACTTAGGGAGAGTTGAAAACTTGGCATCCCCTTTGTTCCTAGATTCCTGCTGGTTCTGAAACCTGATGGGATCGAGGTATCTCAATGTTTATAAACCCCTCAGTGTCCCTGGATTCTAGATTCCCATACGTTCTAGGTCCCATACGTTCTAGTGGGGAAGTGACTTGGCCAAGGTCACCCAGCAGTCCAGTGGCAAAACTGGAACAAACACCTGTCTCCTTCATCTATTTCATCTTCTTACACATTGAGCTTTCTGGGACTGGTTCTGTCTTTTTGCTCTGTGTTTGTACCGCACCTAGCACAGCGGGGTCCTGGGCCAGGACTGGGGCTCCCAGCACTACTGAAATGAAAAAAATAATAATAATGATTCCCAGGTTTTCCTTGAACTACATAGTTTCTGTAAGGTTTGTGGGGCATCTCTGACATAATTTACAAACACCTTGTGACCAGCTCACTGGGATATTTCATGTTGGGAGGCTCTGGCTTAGTTTAAGGCTACGTCTTCACTACCCGCCGATCCGGCGGGTAGCAATCGGTTTATCGGGGATCGACTTACCGCGTCTCGTGAGGACGCGGTAAAATCGATCCCTGATCGCTCTGCCGTCGACTCCGGAAATCCACCTCGACAAGAGGCGGTAGCGGAGTCGGCGGCAGCGCGGCAGCGGTCGGCTTTCCCCCGTCCTCACCACCAGGTAAGCCGACCTAAAATACGCAACTTCAGCTACGGTATTCACGTAGCTGAAGTTGCGTATCTTAGGTCGGAACCCCGCTGTAGAGTAGACCTAGCCTAAGAGTGGCCAGTAAGGAAAACAGGATGATAGAATAAAGAGGTGCTCCAGAGAATCCAAATGCCCATGAACATTTCAGGGTGGTGAAGAGAGAACCTCCAAGCTAATAAGAGTAACTCTGTATGGAATATGGGTGATCATTCATAATATTATGGATACGAAATTGTATTGAAACATACCAGATATGCCATGTAAGCTATCAGTGGAAAAGTTATCATTTGATAAATATGATATGCATGTTTAGGTGTATGCATCCTTTTTGTATCATAAGTTGTAAATATGTGTAGTATATTGATATCTCAAACCTGTGCTGTGTATCTGGGTGACATCCTCAGATAGATTACATCAGCACTGTCCAGGTTGTTCGATGGCCCATCAAGAATTGGCTGGCAGCGTTTTATTTTGGGTAAGATCCAAACCAGTATTGATCTGGGAATGTGGCTGGCTCTTTGGGGATTAGAAGAACATTTTGTATAGTTAATAGGATTTTAAGTAACTTCTCACTTTACTGAACCTATTTTCTGACTGGAAACCTAAGATTGGAATGCAATAAAGGGGGCTGTGGGATTTCTTTCTTTTTTCTTGTCTTCTTGATAACCAGTGCGGTGGATCAGGAGCACAGCTTATGACTGGTTGGTGAATCTAACTACAGTGTTAACCACCAGTTTTGGGAGAATCTGCTCTCCTTTTTGCAGCCTGCCCTGATCTTGGCATTTTCAGTGTGGGCTGCCCTCTGCACCTCTGGTCAAAGGTCACAGTAACTGTGAAGATCTCACCTGCCAGCTCCAGCTAAATTACAAAACCTTGGCCAAGTCTGGGGCCAAGCAGATCCAAAAGATGATAAAGAGTTTAAAAGATCCTCCCTGGTTGATTCTTCATCACTGGCAATTTTTAAAGCAGGACTGGATGGTTTTTCTAATGGATCTGCTCTAGTTCAACTAAGGACTAATTCAGGTTAGACTAGGGGACCACCATGCTGCTTCTGGCCTTGGAATCTCTGATTCTATCCAGACATCAGGCAGATGTTGTTGGGGTGCTGTACCAGTTGTCACTTGGACCCACTGGGGTATCTCAGGAAGGCAGGCCTGTGTGGGCCTCCACTCCTGGGTGGAGGGCTGTGGGAAAGTTAGACATGCGCGTAGCCCCTCTGTTTTAAAAATCTTTTCCCATTGCTACTGTTCAGATGAAACAAGACTGCCAAACATGACAGATACCACCTCTCGCTGATTCATAATTTAATAGGATCTCATGTATTCTAGGAATCCTGGCCAGTTCTTAACCTCTTGCGTCCCAGGTCTGTCAGTGTTTTGAATGCGATCTGATCTGATGTAGGTTAGATTTAAACATCATGTTTTCCAAACCACTTTATGTTTCAAAAGCCAATAGGATCCTATGCATTCTAGATAAGTGGCTGGTTCCTGAACCTCTTGGGTTTTAGGTCTGCCAAGATTAAAAAACCCAAAGAGACCCTATGTGGTCTAGAGCGTCCTAGTTTCCAATCTCATATATGACATCGTAGACCACATAGGACCAGTTTGAGGTTCAACAATCACTCAAGTGTCTAGAACTCATGGGGTATTATTGTGTTTTTAAATGTGTGTGTTTGTGTGTGTGTATACATATACACATACACATGTAGATATATAATATACACACACTCCGTAGTACCGCATTAGTTCTAGATATTTGCCTAGTTCTTAAACCTCTTGAGTACTAGGTATGACAATATCTTAAAACCCAATCAGATCTGACATGGTCTAGTACCTGAAGGGTTCCAAGCACGTGGAATCATGTACTGACTTGAGACACTTTCTAACAGGCCTGATGTTCACAAAGATTTCAGCTCCTTCTTTTGGAAATTCAGGACTCTTTAAGGGTGTTCATCTGAGAAACCCTCCAAAAATAGAACCATAACAAATAATCACCAATTATTTTGGAATATTAAGTCTCTAAGGCAGTAGGGCATGGAGTGAACAGACCAGATCCTCAGCCAGTGTAAATCAGTGTCAAGCTATTGACTTCATTTCAGAGTTCTTGGGATCTTCTGCTGCTGCTGGGAGATGAGTGGCGTCTTGCAGGTTAGAGGTGAGGGAGGGGGCTAGGAGCCAGGACTCCTGGGTTCAAACCTAGCTCTGTGGGGAAATGGTGTTTAGCAGTTACAGTAGACTTAATGACACCAAAACATTTAATGAATTACTGTCCAATTTGCCAAATTGTTTCACTCAACCACCAAAAAGCTGACATTTTCAACAAAAAACATTTCAATTTTCTTATTCAAAACAGCATTTTATTCATTTAAAATGTGTAAAAAACAAGTTCAGGGAAAAAAAATATTTTGTTCAGATTAAAACAATCTCCACCCCCCACCCCCACAACTTTTTGCTAGCTAATAATAATAATAATTTGGGGCCATTTGAAATGAGTCATCCCCACACCACCAACTCTGGTGTTCAGAAAAACCAGAGACCAAAATAATTGGTTATTGGCACAGGACTTACATGCCATGTGTGGTCCCAATTCAGCCCCCTTGTGGCTGAAGACACCAGGTCAAAGGTGATAATAGGAACAAGAACTCAAACATCTCCATGCTTCATTCAAAAGAGCAGTGGCTGTGTCTCTAAGCCCCCATGTGTCAGTTCAACGTGAGTGTTACTCACACTCAATTTCCGGTGGAAGCCGTACCCACAGAAGTGTGAACTGCTATTTAGCAGAGGTGCGAACAGCTTGAGGAGCGGACTCACTTTTGCAGTATGACTGCACCGGCCCTCGGTCCCGTTGCGTAGCTGAGCTCAGGGGCCGTCCAGGCTCGACGTTTCCCAAGTTCGGCCTCTTTGCTATTTCCCCTCACTCTGCACCAAGAACATTATAACCATCTGTGTGTGTATGGGGGGAGGGGCCTGTATCGCGGGAACCACTGGACCAAATGACCCCAAATTTGCATCACAAACCACACCCCAGCCTCCATTCCTCAGTGCCAGATCTCAAGGCAGTTTCCCCCAGCAA
Organism: Terrapene triunguis; assembly: GCF_002925995.2. Taxonomy (NCBI): domain Eukaryota; kingdom Metazoa; phylum Chordata; order Testudines; family Emydidae; genus Terrapene; species Terrapene triunguis. The sequence continues at coordinate 631,584 of NW_020665122.1, forward strand.
GGGGGCATCAGTGCAATGTGTGAATATTAACAGCAGTTCATCTTCAGGCGGCTGCATCTCATCAAGTCCCCAATCAAACAACCGCCCTTTGCTCCAACCAACTCCAGCACAGTCCCTGCGGCTTGGTGCCACTTTCCAAGTCAATGCAAGTCTGCGACTGGTGTTCAGAGCGGTGTGAAGAATTTAAGAACGGCTCCTGTTCATGCGACTTTAACTGAGGGCCCTGGATCACAACCCTCTGAACCTGCCCCTCTCACTCTGCCCCCGGCCTTGCTCAGAGACGGCCAATTTCAAGCCAAGCCGAGTGGGCACGTGGATTTCAGAGCACTTTGACTCATCGGTTCTGACAGGAAGAGGTTTCTCCACAGGCCCGGCAGCAGGAGTGCCCTTAGCAGATCTGCTGTGGGAGGACTTGGGCTCCCAGGCCTTGGGCAGTTCTGAGCTCAGCGTCTGCAGCACCTGATTGCAAGTGGCCCCCTGAATCCAACAGCCCTTTCCTCTCAGCAAACTCATGTCACACTCATGCCAGGCACCGTGGCCGCATCTCTGGAGCATGTGACTCTTTGAGAGCCCTGTCAAAGATCTATTCCCTTTGGACACATGACTCCATCCAAGGGGCAGTGGGTGGCATCGCTATTTGACCAGGGGGTACTGCTGGACCCCATATTTCTGTGCATACCTGGCCCTCTGTGCCCTACCGGTCTAAGGAGTCCAGCTGGGCAATAGCGGATTATCCAGTGCGCTGACGGGGCCTGTGCCCAGGGGCTCTGGACAATTGGGGGCCTCTGGAAAAATGGATGCCCCACCCTAGCGGAAATCCCGGAGCCCTGGCAGAAGCACTTGGTGGGCAAGGTGGGGGAAACCCCCATGGCCCGACACCACTCCCCGCAGAAGGACCGGGCAGGGTGGGGAAAGCCCCAGCGCCCAGACCCCCGCTGCAGCCTTGGGACTGGAGGGCTCTTGATCCCTGCTGAGGCCTCAGCATTAGTGGTTAGAGCAGGGGAGGGGTGACTCAGGACATCTGGGTTCGAGCCCCAGATGTGGGAGGGGAGTGGGATCTGGTGGGTTAGAGAAGCTAGGGGGCTGGGAACCAGGGCTCTGGGTTTTATCCCTGGCTCTGGCAGGGGAGTGGGGGCTAGTTTTAAAGAAATGGTTGTTTCTTAGGTGGTTTCTTTGTTAAGAGAGTGTCTGAATGATTATTTCCATGTATGGTTTGCAGCTTCTCCATCTCAGAGAGCAGGTGGAGGCGGAGTGTGTAGAAGACACAGAGTTAAGCGGAGAGACCTCAACACACAGGGCAGCACAGACTCATGGATGCTTTGCTGGGCAAACACACACCATCTGAGTCTCTCTCTGTGCTGGGTCCTGCGCTGCCCAGGTGAGTCGAGACAATGGGTCACAACTCATTGCTACAGCATAGAGGTATAGGCAGCAGAGGAGGAAAAGAGGGATAGCAGATGTGGGAGGAGTAGGGAAGGAGACAGTCTGGACAGATTGGAGAGAGTCCAGTGGAGGACAATGAAAATTATTAGGGGGATGGGGCACATGACTTACGAGAAGAGGCTGAGGGAACTGGGCTTATTTAGTCTGCATAAGAGAAGAGTGAGGGGGGATTTAATAGCAGCCTTCAACTACCTCTAGGGGGGTTCCAAAGAGGATGGAGCTCGGCTGTTCTCAGTGGTGGCAAATGACAGAACAAGGAGCAATGGTCTCAAGTTGCAGTGGGGGAGCTCTACGTTGGATATTAGGAAACACTATTTCACTAGGAGGGTGGTGAAGCACTGGAATGGGTTCCCTAGGGAGGTGGTGGAATCTCCATCCTTAGAGGTTTTTAAGGCCCAGCTTGACTAAGCCTTGGCTGGGATGATTTATTTGGTGTTGGTCCTGGTCCTGCATTGAGCAGGGGATTGGATTAGATGACCTCTTCAGATCTCTTCCAACCCTGATATTCTATGATTTTATAATGGCCAGAGGCCCCTCATTGGGTGTGAAGTGGAATTTCCTTGCTAATCCTACCTAGAAGCCACAGACATTTGCTATTAACAAAACAAACCAGTGGGACTCCCTGCCACTGGGTATTAGTGGGATTAGCCTGTGGGACTCCCTGCCACTGGGTATTAATGGGGTTAACATGGGGACTCAATAGACAGGGGTAGTAGGTGGGGTCTGTGACATGGGTGAATTTTTCTATCGTTTCATTTTAATCAAATGACGTGTTCCCCATTTACAAAGCTCTAAGCCACAGGACACCAACGTCCCTCCCACAGCCCAGGAGTCCTGCCTCCCAGCCCCTGCAGCTCGAACTCCCTAGACCTGACTTGCCTGCCAGAGGCAGGAATAGAGCCCAGGAGTCCTGGCTCCTAGTCTCCCCTGCTGTAACCATTAGGCCAGTCTGCAGAGCACAGCGGACACCATACTAACAAGGCCAGCGGGGTATGAGCGCAGTCCCTGACAGAGACAATAGCCCAGAGGTCCCTGGTACAGGGCTGCAGCATGGCTGAGGGTCAGAGAAGCAGGTTGGTGCATTGACGCTTCCTGTGTTACAATGAGGATGAGAAGGACCCTGCACACTCTCGAGTCAGGGTGTAGCAGCAGTTCCTGTGACAGGCAGAAGAGTATAAGAGTCGAGGTGGAGAAGGGATGGATTTTTCCACCTTGTAGCAGAGAGTTCTACTAGCCCCAGCTCCTACATGCTAGGAGTCAACACCACTGATCCCCACCTCCCTGAACCAGCTAGTCCCAGGCCCTGAAGCTAGATCAGAGCCAGCACCTCCTATTATGGAAACATCTCATATGCTGGGCTGGAGTCTGCTGGGGAAAAGGGTGACCGTTTGGTTGGGGAGTTCATGAGATGCAGCCCCCTGAATGTGAGCTGCTGATAATATCCACATGGCCCTGACACCCCCTTGTGTAGGGCAACTGCCTTGAAAACCAGCACTCTGCAATGGAGGCTGGGGCAAATTTGGGAGCGTTGGGTCAAGCAGCTCCCAGGATTCAGCCCCTCTCCCCTAAATATGAGCCGATTGCTCGTTTTCAGATTGTCAGGATGTTCTTGGTGCAGAACCAGAGAAAAACTGAAGGCTCGGACCTTCATGAAATGCAGAGCATGGACAGCCCCTGAACTCAGCTCTTGAATGGCGGCAGGGACTGGTATAGGAATTTTTCAAAAGTTATTCCACTACTAAAGTGTTTGTACTTTGGCTCACAAGCAGTTCATGTCTCTGCAGGGTGTAGCTTGCACAGGAAATCTGCAGTGAGAAAAATACTCCCTGAACTGTGTGCTGGCGGGGGGTGGACCACAGGCACCGGTCTTTGTCTTTGCACCTAGAGATGAGGAGTCGGATGTTGTCCTCATCCATCTTAGTACATCCAACCTGCGGTTTGTGAGGTGTCCCAGTGGGGCTGGGTATTACCAAGAGGTTTTAGCTAGAACAGGAGGACGCAGCCTTTTACAGGATTCAGTTCACAATTTGATGCACTGGCACAATGTAGAGAATGCAGGAATCCTTCTTTTATTCTTCACCTACCCTAACCACTGGACCCCACTTCCCTGCCAGAGCTAGGGATAGACCCCAAGAGTCCTGATTCCCAGCATCCCCTGCTCTAACCACTAGATCCCACTCCCCTCCCAGAGCCAGGGATAGAACCCCTGCTGCTCTAATCTACCAGACCCCATTCCCCTCCCAGAGGCAGTAGAATTACTAAAGAGTTCTGAAGGGAAGTCAACAGACATACACTGATTTACATGAGCTGAGATTCTGGCCTGTTCACTCCATTGCCTTATTGACTTTCAGGCTTAGTTTCTCAAAAAAATTGGCAATTTTTTGTGCTTCTAGTTTTTGGAATGTTTCCCAGCTGAGCACCCTTAAAGAGACCTGAGTTTACAGAGGGAGGGTGCTCGACATTTTCTGAACATCAGACCACTCAAATCGGAAAACCCCAAAACCTTGAAGCTTCAAGCATGAACAGCCACTTTGGCAAACTTATATCTCCAGCCCTTGGCCCTTTCCACAAGCGTCTTCTGCCATTAATCTCCAAGGAACACTCCTTCCAGAGCTGGGACCTTCCCTAGATGCACAGTGTGACGAGTGGCTCCCATTATGATGCCACCAGATGTGCTGAAATACCACTGAGCCTGTCTGTTATGCCAACCTGGGCACCCTTTTTACCAGTCTTGCTGAGTCATGCTATTAAGCTTCCTCCAGCACACACACAGGCAGGGCCACACCAAACTACAGAACGAAACAGACACTGAGATCAGTTCTGGGAAGGCTCAACTTAAGGGACTTGCCCCATCACTCAGGTGTCCACCTCCCTTGGAGTAGAGACCCAAAGGTATATTATGAAATCCGCCTTCTCCCTCAATGAGGAGGAAGGTATTCACAGCCTCTTCCCTCCCCTCTCCCACTTTAATTATGAAATATTGTACACACGGGGTTATATTTAAATCAAGAAATAAGTTTATTAACTACAAACGGTGAATTTTAAGTGAATATAAGAGACAACAGAGACAACAAAGCAGATTACTGAGCAAATAAAACAAAGTAGGCAAGCTACGCTCAAAATACTTAAGAAACAGGTTACAACATGTAATTTCTTATCCTAAATGTTATTTTAGGCCGGTTGCAAAGTTTCTGTGGTTCAGAGTTTCAGTTATTTTTCTTTTCAGACTGGACCCCTGTGTCAGTCTGGACACACACACCCCTCCCCCGCCTTTCTTTCAGGTGGCTTTAGCAGTCTCTCTTCTTGGGCAGACAGGCAGTTTAGAGGAGGAGGCACGTTTGCCTTCCTTCAAACCCTTAAACAGGATTTACATGAGGTGGGAATCCTTTGTTTCCCAAACTTGACCCTCCTTCCCTTCCAGTGAACAGTTACAAGAAGTCCCAGGTAATGTTTAGTATCAGGTGACAAGACCACCTGACTTAGTAGTGTCACAGTGACATCCCTGGATGCCTTCCTGGAGGGAGAGAGATTAGTATCTTCATTGTCTTGTTGTTCTTCCCTCATGGCTTATCACATTTGATGGCCTGTCATCTGGTGGGTGTCTTCCCAATACACACCCAGTTGTAATGGTTACATAGTCCATACTCCTAACTTTAGATACAAAAATGATACATGCATACAAATTGGATAATCGCATTCAGTAAATTATAACCTTTCCAATGATATCTTACAAGACCCATCTTGCCTAAAGTACATCTCAGTTATGTCATATCCATATCATAAGCCTATTTCCATAAAAGCTACGGAGTGTAATGTCACACACAGTTCTAGACGGTCTTGTTTCCATGCCCATCACCGTCAGAGTGGAGAATCGTCTCACTTTCTGCAATGCCTGCAAGAGGGGGTTTGGGCTCTGGGCTGTTGTAGCAGGGTGGATACCTGCTCCTGCCTAGAAGGGCCTGGGATAGCCCAGGGAGTAGGCAGTGTGAAGGCTGAGCTGATTGGGGGAAGTGGCTGCAGCTGGGGCCACGCCCCAAACAGCCTCAGCTGGCCTATATAAGAGGCTAGGAGCCAGGGGCTCAATAGAGTCTCTCTCTGCCTTCAGAGAGAGAGAAGGGCCTGGCTGCAGGGAGCTAGACATAGGGTACCTGTAGTGGAGCAGGGCTGGGGAGCTCCAGCCTGGATAGCCCCAGGCTGCGGCCTGGTAATAGGCCAAGGGATACTGGGGGTTGCAGAGGACAGCCCAGGGCTAGGCCAAGGCAGCAGGTCCAAACCCAACCTTGCTGATGATGAGTGGCCTATACTGCAGTCTGGCCCAGAGAGTGGAGGCTAGTTGGTGACTGGCAGTGGCCTTATCCTGAGGCGAGGTGGGGTTAGTGGGTGGGGGTTCCCCTGGGAGGGGAGACCCAGCGTGTGTGGGTATTGCCAGGGGGCAGCACCCAGAGCAAGGGGCACTGGGGTCCTGGGAGGGACACGGGGGCCACTGCAGAGGACAAGGCGGATCACTGGCCTGCAGAGGGCGCTCCAGAGGCTGGTGAGCTAATTCCCTGGACGACCAGCAGGAGGCGCTGCAGGGGTGAGTCCAGACCCTGTTACAGCTGTATTTTTAAAAACCATGATTGACCAAGAACTCTGGAGATTCTGGAACCAGCCACATACCTAGAACCCATGGGATCCTACTGGGTTTTCAAACATACAGGAGTTTGGAAACCATGAGCTTGTAGATCACGATGGTACTGATCACATTTAAAAACACTGACAAACCAGACATATACTAGAACTCATGGGATCCTATTGGGTTTTCAAATGTACAGAGGGTTAGAAACAATGAGATTCTAAACCACACAGGATCTTAATGAGTTTTTAGACACTGGCAGACCTAGAACCCAATAGGTTCCAGATCCAATGGTACAGCGAGAATTTATGGGAACCTATTGGATTTTAAAACATATAGAGGGTGGAAACAATGATGTTCTAGCCCACATCATATCTGATGCTGTTTCAAAACATTGATGGGCCTAGAACCCAATGGGTTCTAAAACCATCAGTATAGCTAGTACTCATGGGAACCTTTTTGGTTTTTAACATATAGGGGTTTGGAAACCATGAGGTTGTAGACCACATAATATTTGATAATATTCCAAAACATTGACAGACCTAGAATTTAAGAGATTCACAAACCACCCAGGATTCCTAGAACCCATGAGATCCTATTGAATATTGACACATTGAGAGGTAGTGTATGTCATGCTTACAAGATTAACTGCACCTCTGTCCTGAGAGTGCAACCCACCAGGTGTCAGGCCTTGTGCTTTTAATCTTTCCCAAATGGACTCTGGCAGTTCTTCCACACTTAGTCTGAGACCTGGCTTACAGCACCCTGTGTATCAAGCAGCTTATACTACGGGTCAGACTTCTGGAGTCTGAACAATGGGGAGCCAACTTTAACCAAAGTCTTATTTCCATCTGAACATGAGTAATGAAATGTTTAGAGAAGCACGGTTTTAAAAGAACAGAGGGGCTATGCTCATGTCTAACTTTCCTACAGCCCTCCACCTTGGCTGGTGGCCTAGGCATGCCTGGCTTCCTCAGACACCCCAGTGGGCCCTAGGTGAAAACTGGTGGAGAACTCCAACAATGTCTGCCTCTCCTCTGGATAGATTCAGAGATTCCAAAGCCAGAAGGAGCATGGTGGTCCCCTACTCTGACCTCATGCAGAACGTCCCTGAATTAGTCCCCGGTTGAACTAGATCCGATCTCTTAGAAAAATACCCGGTCCTGCCTTAAAAATTTCCACTGATGGACAATCCACCAGGGAGGATCTTTTCAAGTTTTCATTGTCCATTGGATCTCCTGGCCTCCAGCCTTGGCCAATGTTTTGTAACTTGGCTGGAGCTGACAGGTGGGATCTTCATATTTACTTGGACGTTACCTCTTCAACACCCTGATATGTTCATGGGCAGGTGGTTTCTCTGGAGCTGCTCTTTGTTCTGCCAGCTTGTTTTCCTTACTGGCTGCTCTTAAACTAAGCCAGAGGCTGCACACACTAAATATCCCAGTGATCGGGTCACGCGGTGGTTGTAAAGTATTTCAGAGCCGCCACATAAACATTGAATCTATGTAGTTCAAGTAACACCCAGGAATGATTATTACTTATTATATTTTATTTCAGGTAGTTTTGGGAGCCCCAGTCCTGGCCCAGGGCCCTGCTGTGCAAGGCACTGTACAAACACAGAGCAAAAAGAGAGTCCCTGCACAAGAGAGCTCACTGTACAGGGAGGCAGGGTAGATAGAGACCAGGACTAGGTCTCAGGAGGCCTTGGTACTATTCCTGGCTCTGCCACTGGCTGTCTGGGTGACTTTGGCCAAGTCACTTCCACACTCAGTGCCTCAGTTTCCCCATTTGTAATAACTGGGAGATGGCTACTGACCTCCTTGGTAAAATATGTTGAGATCTACGGAGGACAAGCAAAAAGAAGAGAAGAGCACGATATTGCTATTATAATACACAGATTCTTCTACTATACACTATGCCAAATGGATTTAAAACCATTTGGAAATCTAGAACCCCCATGAGATTTTTAGATCAAGCAAAGAATCTGGAACCTGTATGGTTTGAAAACACTCCAGAATCCAGTGGGGTCCTAGCACCAGTCAGGAATCTAGAACTCATGGACCCTATTGAGTGTCAACTCATTGAGAGATTTAAAATGAAGATTCCAGAGCCAGCCAGTGATGCATAACCCAGGAAAATCAGTTAGGTTAGAACACATTGAGAGATCTAAAACAAAAGAGATTCTGGAGCCAGCTAGTGATCTGAAACTCTGGAATACACACTGAGTTTCATAACGTTGAAAGACAAAAGAACACCAGGTTCTAGAGCCGGATAATGATCTAGAATCTTTAAAGACTGATTGACTTTGAAAAGATTGAGAGACCTAGAACACATGGGATTCTGCAGATGATAAGGAATCTGGAATCCCAAGGACACTGCTCGGTTTATAAACATTGAGATACCAGGAACCCATCATGTTTTAGTTCAATCAGGGATGAAGGAACAGGTGAGATGACAATTTTCCAATGCTCTCTTACTCCAGGCACTTTCAGGTCATCTCCAGTTCTAATCCCTCAACTTCTGTCCCTTGTTTTCCACTGGGTTCAGGTACTTCGCTGCCAAGATCATCAACAAAAGCTGCCTTGACCAGAGCGATAATTGACATCCTGAGCACCTGCTGGAACCTCTCCCCCAAAAAGATGTAGAGGATGGGGGTGCAGCAAGTTTTTAAACACGTCAGGAGGGTCTAAATAAGCAGGAAGGCATTCGTGACCGACACTGGCAACGCATTCTTGTAGAGCAGCAGAGCATGGCAGAGGTGATAGGGCAGCCAGCAGATGAAGAATGACGCCACTTCAGTCACCATGACTTTGAAAGGCTTCCTGCTCCGCGCCAGTCCCATTTTCTTCATCTCCAGCCCTGTCCCGCTGTGGCATCCCACGTTTGTGCAGAGGCGCAGCAGGAAGCCTATCAAGAACTGCACCATGAACAGGACTGGATGGAGACATGTTCTCCATGCCTGTGTCTTGGTTTTGTCCCCCTCTCCAGAGAAGGTGTAACTATTGGCGCAGGCGAACCTGCCCCCTCCATCTCCAGGAGCTCCCAGAAACTCAGTTAGGGAGAGCTGAGAGTGAAGGAGACCACCTACATGCTCGTGAACAGCTTCCTGACCAGGGCAATGGTGCAGGGATGCCGGGACCTGAGGGGAGGCAGGTGAGGGTGCAATGGTCCAGACTGCTGAGGATGAGGTTGAAGATGGTGGAGAGTATGCCCAGGGAGAGGAAGGTATTGAGGAGCTCATACATCGCCGTACCAAAGACCCAGCAGAAACCAAGGCTGATGTAGACACGAACAGAGTTATAAAGCAGGAGATGAGGACCGGATGGAAGGACAAGAGGGACGTCATCAACATCCTCATCCTCAACCCAAGAACCGACAGGCAGAGCCCACAGCCAGCCTCACCAGGGTGGTACCACCTGCAGCTGCCACTTGACTTCCCTTCCCAACTAGCTGGGGGTTGCTCCCATTGACTGCAGGGCTGGCAGGGCAGGCGGAGGAGCTGTGAGTGGCCGTGCTGGCTGGAAAGGCAAAGGGGCAGTCAGGGGTCGGGCCGTTCAGGAAGGCGGAGGGGCCGTGAGGGGCTGGGCTGGCTGGGAAGTGGAGGGGCCATGAGGGGCCGGGCTGGCCAGGAAGGCGGAGGGGGCATGAGGGGATGGGAAAGAGGAGGGGCCGTGAGGGTTCAAGCCAGTCGGCAAGGTGGAGGTGCGGTGAGAGTCCGGGCTGGTTGGGAATGCAGAGGGGCCATGAGACCCTAAGGAGGTGCGAGAATAACACAGGGGATTGGAGAAGACGAAGAGCTATATGCTAAATATGATAAAGACTAAAAAAAGACCCACCCTGATGGTTTCTCCACCCACAATTTTTAAAGCAGGACTCAATGGTATTTCTAACACTTCTTGGGCAGTTCTGAGCTCAGTGTCTGCAGCACCTGGTTGCAAGCGGCCCCCTGAATCCAACAGCCCTTTCCTCTCTGCACACTCACGTCCAACTCCGGGGCATCAGCCCGGCCACACTCATGCCAGCCGCCGTGGACAAATCTCTGGGGCACGTGCCTCTTTGAGAGCCCCGTTTAAGCTCTAGTCCCTTTGGACACATGACTCCCTCCAATGGGTGGCAGGTGATGTTGATATTTGCCCAGGGGGTCCTGCAGCTCCCAACATTTCTGTGCTTTCCGGCTTGGCTGGACAGTAGTGAATGGTCTATGGAGCTTGGCTGGGCAGTAGTGAATTATCCAATGGACCAACGGGGCCTGTGCCTAGGGCCTCTGGTCAATTGGGGGACCCAAAAAAATGGACACTCCCAAGAGCGGATATGCCAAAGCACTGGAAGAAGCATTGGGTGGGCAAGGAGGCGAAAATCCTAGCACCCCGACACCACTCCCCGGCAGAAGCACCAGGTCAGGCGGGAGATGCCCCGCACCCAGACCCCCACTGCATCCCTGGCACTTGCTCCCTGCTGAGACCTCAGGATAGTGGTTAGAGCAGGGGAGGGGTGACTCAGGACATCTGGGTTCTAGCCCCAGATCTGGGAGGGGTGTGGTGTCTAGTGAGTTAGAGAGGCTGGGGCTGTTTCTTAGGTGTTTTTTTTTTTCTTAGACAGTGTCTGAATGATTATTTCCAAATTTGGTTTGTAGCTTCTCCATCTCACAGAGCAGCTGGAGGCGGAGCATGTAGAAGACACAGAGTTAAGGGGAGAGACCTCAACACACAGGGCAGCACAGACTCACAGACACTTTGCTGGGCAAACACACACCATCCGCGTCTCTCTCTGTGCTGAGTCCTGCGCTGCCCAGGTGAGTTGAGACTGTCATAACTATAAAGGGAAGGGTAACAGCTCTCCTGTGTACAGTAC
>NW_020665122.1:642502-731607 GCF_002925995.2 Terrapene triunguis
TCGCTCTTGGGACTGAGAGGGACCAGACATCAATCCAGGTTCTCCCCATCTTTCTAAACAAGTCTCTCATATTTCAAACTTGTAAGTAAAAAGCCAGGCAAGGCGTCTTAGTTTTACTTTGTTTACTCAACTTGTAAATGTACCTTTTACTAGAGTGTTTATCTTTGTTTGCTGTACTTTGAACCTAAGACTAGAGGGGAGTCCTCTGAGCTCTTTAAGTTTGATTACCCTGTAAAGTTATTTTCCATACTGATTTTACAGAGATGATTTTTACCTTTTTCTTTAATTAAAAGCCTTCTTTTTAAGAATCTGATTGATCTTTCCTTGTTTTAGATCCAAGGGGGTTGGATCTGTATTCACCAGGAGTTGGTGGGGAAAAAGGAGGGGGATGGTTAATTTCTCCTTGTCTTAAAATCCAAGGGGTTTGGATCTGTAGTCACCAGGGAATTGGTGAAAGGTTTCTCAAGGCTTCCCAGGGAAGGGAATTAGCTTTTGGGAATGGTGGCAGCGGACCAGATCTAAGCTGGTAGTTAAGCTTAGAAGTCTTCATGCAGGCCCCCACAGTTGTACCCTAAAGTTCAAAGTGGGGATACAGCCTTGACCGAGACAATGGGCAGCTGCACCTCATTGGGTCTGAAGGGGAATTTCTTTGGTAATCCTACCTAGATGCCACAGACATTTGCTATTAGCAAGGCAAACCAGTGGGACTCCCTGGCACTGGGAATTAATGGGGTTAACATGGAGACTCAATAGACAGAGGTAGTAGGTGGGGTCTGTGACATGGATGATTTTTTCTCTCTTGTTTCAGGTTAATCAGGTGAGGTGTTCCCCATTTACAAAGCTCTAAGACACCAGAACCCCCATCCCTCCCACAGCCCAGGAGTCCTGCCTCCCACTCCTGCAGCTTTAACCCACTAGACCTGACTCCCTTCCCAGACGCAGGAATGGAACTCAGGAGTCCTGGCTCCCAGTCTCCCGTGGTCTAAACCTTAGGCCAGTCTGCAGAGCACAGAGGACATCATGCTAACAGGGCCGGGGGTGTGGGGGCGCAGTCCCTGACAGAGACAATAGCCCAGAGATTCCTGGGCAGAGAAGCAGGTTGGTGTATTGAGGCTTCCTGTGTTACAATGAGGATGAGAAGGACGCTGAACTCTCTCGAGTCAGGGTGTAGCAGCTGTTCCTGTGTGTGTGTATAACAGGCAGGGTCAGGGAGAGATGTTTTTTTCCACCATGTAGCAGTGAGTTCCACTGGCCCCGGCTCCTGCATGCTAGGAGTCAACACCACTGATCCCCACCTCCCTGAACCAGCTAGTCCCAGGCCCTGAAGCAAGATCAGAGCCAGCGCCTCCTAGTTGTGACAGGTCTCCTGTTCTGTGCTAGAGTCTGCTTGGGAAATGGGTGACTATTTGGTTGCGGAGTTCATGAGATGGAGCCCCCTGAATTTGAGCTGCTGCTAATATCCAAATGCCACTGAGACCCCCTGTGTGTAGGGTAACTGCCTTGAAAACTGGTACTCTGCAACGGAGTCTGTGGTGGTGTTAGTGTGGCAAACTTGGGACCACTGGGTCAAGGAGCTCCCGGGATTCAGCCCCTCTCCCCAAAATATGAGCCGATTTCTCATTTTCAGATTGTCAGGGCATTCTTGGTGCAGAGCCAGGGAAAAACCAAAGGCTTGGACTTTCATGAAACGCAGAGCATGGGCAGCCCCTGAACTTGGCTATTGAATGAGGGCAGGGACTGGTACAGAAATATTTCAAAAGTTCTTCCACTACTAAAATTTTTGTACTTTGGCTCACATGCAGTTAACATCTCTGCAGGGTGTAGCTTGCACAGGAAATCTGCAGTGTGAAACACAGGCACGGAGCTGTGTGCTGACAGGGGCGGAGGGGCTGGGGCAGACCACAGGCACTGTTCTTAGTCTTTACACCTATAGATGAGGAGTCTGATGTTGTCCTCATCCATCTAAGCTTTTGTGGGCTAAAACCCACTTTGTCAGATGCATGGAGTGAAAAATACAGTAAGCAGTATATATATATTACAGCACATGAAAAGATGGGAGTTGTCTTACCAAGTGCTGGGGTCAGTGCTACTGAAGCCAATTCAATCAAGTTGGAAGTAGCCTATTCTCAACAGTTGAGAAGAAGGGGTGAATATCAACAGAGGGAAAATTACTTTCTGTAGTGCCATCATGTGCCAGCAATGCCCCTCTGCCATATACGCTGGCCAAACTGGACAGTCTCTGAGCAAAAGAATAAATAGACACAAATCAGACATCAAGAATTATAACATTCAAAAACCAGTAGGAGAGCACTTCAATCTTCCAGTACACTCAATAACAGACTTAAAAGTGGCCATTCTTCAACAAAAAAAACCTTCAAAACCAGACTTCAATGAGAAACTGCAAAACTGGAATTAATTTGCAAACTGGACAACATCAGATTAGGCCTGAATAAAGACTGGGAGAGGATGGTCACTACAAAAAGTAATTTCCCCACTGTTGATACTCACCCCTTCTTGTCAACTGTTGTGAATAGGTCACTTCCACCTTGATTGAATTGGCCGCAGGTGGTTTCCCTGGAGCCGCACTTTGTTCTGCTGGCTTGTTTTCCTTATTGGCTGCTCTTAAACTAAGCCAGAGCCTGCACACACTAAATATCCCAGTGAGCAGGTCACGTAGTTGTTGTAAAGTATTTCAGAGCCACCCCACAAACCTTGAATCTATGTACAGGTCTGTCGCATCTTACGCTGGGGTTACGTTCTGCAGTCAGCGCCTAAAGCAAAAATTGTGTATTGTCAAAATTACATTGAGTGTAATGGCGGGCGGAATCGCCCGCACTACAGAAACAGTATTTAAATTGTTATTTTTCTCTTTTCGTTTTGCCAACCGCGTAAAGCTGAAATCGCGCATGTTAAATGCGCCTAAGATGCGACAAACCTGTAGTTCAAGTAACACCCGGGATTGATTATTACTTATTATATTTTATTTCTGGTAGTTCTGGGACCCCAAGACCTGGCCCAGGGCCCTGCTGTGCAAGGCGCTGTACAAACACAGAGCAGAAAGTGAGTCCCTGCACAAGAGAGCTCACTGTCTAGGGAGGCAGGGTAGATAGAGACCAGGATTGCATCTCAGGAGACCTTGGTACTATTCCTGAAACTGCCACTGGCCATCTGGGTGACCTTGGCCAAGTCACTTCCACACTATGTGCCTCAGTTTCCCCATTTGTAATAACCAGGAGACTGCTACTAACCTCCTTGGTAAAATATGTTCAGATCTACTGAGGAAAAGCACTAGAGAAGAGCTAGGGTGAGTTTTTGGGCTGGCTGGAAAGTTGGGGGGGGCCATGAGGAGCCAGGCCTGCTGGGAAGGCGCAGTTGCCATTAGGGGCTGGACTGGCTGGGAAGGTGGAGGTGCCATGAGGGGCCGGGATGGCTGGAAGGCGGAGGGGCCGTGAGATGTTAGGTCGGTTGGGAAGCTGGATGGGGCCATGAGGGATCAGGCTGGTCGGGAATGCGGAGGTGCTGTGAAGGGCCGGGCTGGCTGGGAAAGCGGCGGGGCCGTGAGGGGCTGGGCAGGGCTAGCTGGGCGGTGAGACCTGAAGGAGGTGTGGGAATAAAACAAAGGGGATTGGAGAAGAGGGAGAGAGAGACAGAAGTGTGGAGCCCTAGCACTGACAATCCCTGCATTTCATTCTCCTCCATGCACAAAAAGGCAAGTCCCCCCACCCGCTACAGGAAGAAGCAGGATTCCTGGCTTCCAACACCCATGCCCCCTGATCTATCTCACTGGACCTCATCCCTTCCCGGATCCATGGATAGAACCCCGGAGTCCTGACTCCCACCCCACTCTCCCCGCTCCAACTCACTAGACCCCATTCTCCACACAGAACTTGGGATAGAACCCAGGAGTCCTGGCCTCCAGCAGCGCCTTGACCATGGGAGCCCACTCCTCTCCCCAAGGCAGGGACTGAACCCAGGAGTCCTGGCTCACAGTACCCCGCTCTAACCACTAGATCCCACTCCCCTCCCCTAGCCAGGGATAGTACCCAGGAATCCTGGCTCCCAGCCCCTTTCCCACACAGCCCATTCTAACCACTAGACCCCACTCTCCTCAGAATTCAACCTTGGTCTCCTGTACCGTACTATTGGGGGGGTGTTTTCCCAGTAGCATTGGGTTCCCATTGGGGGTCTCAGGGTCCCAGCTCCGAGGATGGGGCCTGTGTAACGAACACTCTGGGGAGGGCTGGGTGTGACTGAGATTTTGTCTAGAACAGGAAGGGTCGCTCAGGGATGTACCCACAATACGTAGATAACACACTTGCATCATGTGTGACTCAGCGTTTCTTGTGAGCTAACAGGGCTGGGTTATCTCTGGGTCGTGGTGCAGCCCCTGTCAGGAAAGAACTTGTGCAAAATACGGGCCCTTCCTCTTCATGGGGGCACCGCTCAATAGATGAGCTGCTAGCCAAGCATCTAGTGCATTAGAGAGACGGGGGCTGTGAGGCAGGCTCTGGGAGGAAGTGGGGGCCAGTTTTAAAGCAATGGTTGTTGCTTAGGTGGTCTCTCTGCTAAGACAGTGTCCGAATGATCATTTCGGTTCACGGTTTGCAGCTTGTGGATCTCAGAGAGCAGGCGGGGGTGGAGCATGTAGAAGACACAGAGTTTAGGGGAGTGAACTCAACGCACAGGGGAGGGCTCAGGGGTGCTTGGAACAGACTCACAGATGCTTTGCTGAGCAAACACACGCCATCCAAGTCTCTCTCAGTGCTTGGTCCTGCGCTGCCCAGGTGAGTCAAGATGATGGGCAGAGGCCCCTCGTTGGGTCTGAAGGGGAATTTCCTTTCTAAGGCTACCTAGAAGCCACAGAAATTTGCCATTGACAAGGCAAAGCAGTTGGACTCCCTGCCACTGGGTATCAGTGCAGTTACCGGTGGCACTCCCTGCCACTGGGTAGCACTGGGGTTAACCTGGAGCATTCAATAGAGAGAAGTAGGAGGTGAGATCTCTGGCATGGGTGAATTTTTCTTTTTTTCACATTTAATCAGATGAGGTGTTTTCCCACTTTCGAAGCTCTAAAACACCGGACCCCACATCTACCCAGGAGTTCTGACCCCCATCCGTGGACATCTCTCCAAGAATTGAGGCTAGAACCCAGGAATCCTGGATCTCACACCCCTTCTCTCACCATTAGGCCATTCTTTAGAGCAGAGAGAACGCCAATCTAACAAGGCCATGTGGGGCGTAGTCCCAGGCAGCGGCAATAACCCAGAGGTCCCTGGTGCAGGGCTGGCAGCACGGCTGTGGGGCAGAGAAGGTCAGTAGATTGAGGCTTCCTGTGTTACATTGAGGTGAGAAGGACCCTGCCCAATCTCACACATCAGAGTGTAGCAGCAATTCCTATGACAGGCAGATGAGCTCAGAAGACAGGTTTGGGGTGGGGTGGCTTTTTCCAGTTTGTAGCAGTGACTTCCACCATCACCAACTCCTGCATGATTGGAGTCAACAACACTGATCCCCACCTCCCTGAGCCAGCCAGTCCCTGCCCTGGAGACAGATTGGAGCTGGCGTCTGCTAGGGGGAAAGGCCCAATGTCCCATTCCCCACCCTTCTGACTCAGTCCATCATCCAGATAGTACTGATGTGGTATTCTTAGCATAGCTGTGTATTGACCTACCAGACTGTCCCCTTCCCCACTGCTCCCACATCTGCTATCCCTCTTTTCCTCCTCTGCTGCCCATAGTTCTACCTTGTAGCAGTGAGTTCCACCGGCTATAGCCCAGTTGCTGAAAATACCCAGTCTGGATTTTCTGGAGGACAAGAGGGTGCCCACCTAGGTCCTGTCCAATAGTGTGTTCCTAACCCCCTCTGTTATTTCTTGATTCCTCCTCTTCCACTCTCCCCTTTCCCCTCCACTGTCATCCCTTCCAACCCCTCTTCTGTCTCTTCCCAGGGCACCATGGACCAAGGCAACACGACTCTCCCACCAACCACTGGGGTGAATTCCAGCCAAAACCCAGCAGGTTTGAATGCCGCTTACCTGACCTCTGCAGTGTTGCTCTTCCTCACCTTCCTGGTGGGTGTGGTGGGGAACGGGTTGTACCTGTGGGTGCTGGGACTGAAGATGAGGAGGACGGTGAGCACTCTCTGGTTCCTGTCCCTGGTCTCCTCTTACCTCCTCCTCACCCTGCTGATCCCCTTCTTCATTGTCTCCCTCCTCATGGGTTTACACTGGGTCTTCGGCACGGCCATGTGCAAGATCCTCAACACCTGCATCTCCGTGGGCATGTTCTCCATTGTCTTCCATCTCACCCTCATCAGCCTGGACCGCTACACCCTCACTCACCATCCCATCTGGTCCCGGAATCACCGCACCATGTCCCGGGCTGGGAAGCTGTTTGTGGGCATTTGGCTGGCCTCCTTCGTTCTCAGCACTCCCTACCTGGCTTTCCGGGAGACCCGGGTGGAGGACGGGGACAGGATCACCTGCAAGAATAATTACGCTCTTTCCAGAGACTGGGATGGAGCCAAGATGAAGGACATGGGCAGACGGGTCCACCTGGCCATTTTCACAGTCCGGTTCCTGCTGGGCTTCCTGCTGCCCTTCTGCACCATCACGGGATGTTATATCTGCGTTGGGATGAAGATGAAGGAGAAGAAGCTGGCGTGGGCTGGGAAGCCCTTCAAAGTCATTGTGACCACGGTGGTTTCCTTCTTCCTCGGCTGGCTGCCCTACCACCTCTACCATGGCTTGAAGCTCTACAAGAAGGATGTTCCAGAGACGTTGATTGGTGCCCTCTTTGTCATTTACACCTTCATGTCCTGCTTCAATGCCTGCTTCACCCCCATTCTCTACCTCTTTGTGGGGGAGAAGTTCTGGCAGGTATTCAGGACGTCTCTTCTCACTCTGGTCAAAGCGGCTTTTGTCGATGATCTCGGCAGCGGTGTCCCCGAGTCTAGTGGAGGACAGGGGTCAGAAGTTGAGAACACAAAACAGGTGATGGCTTGAAGATGCCCAGACTTAGGGAGAGTTGAAAACTTGGTATCCCATTTCTTTCTAGATTCGTGATGTTCTAAATCCTAATGGGTTCCAGGTACCTGACTGTTCATAAACCCTGCTGTGTCCCTGGATTCTAGATTCCATGCTCTCTCCAGAATTCCATGTGTTCTCGGTCATTCATTTTTTTTTCAAACTCAATGCGTCATCAATGGCACCAGATTAGTAGCCAGCTCCAAAAACTTGTTTGTTTTAGATCTCTCAATGTACTCTAACCTAATTGACTCTCTTGGATTCTGCATCACTAGCTGGCTCTGGAATCTCATTTCTTATAAGCCTCTCAGTGTGTTCAAAGTGAATGTCTATTGGTTCCAAATTCCAGACTGTATCTACAACGTCACTGGATTCTAGAGTGTTTTCAAACCACATAGAACCCAACAGATTCCAGATTGTTTGATAAAAGTCTCATTGGGGTTCTAGATTTCCAAATGGTTTAAAATCCATTAGGCATAGTATATTATAGAAGAGTCTGTGTAGTAAAATAGCGATATCTAGCTCTTTTCCAGTATTTGTAATCAGTAGACCTCAAAGAACTTTAGCAAGGAGATCATTAGCAGTCTTTCAGTTTTTAGAAATGGAGAAACTGAGGTACAGATTGGGGAAATAGCTTGGCCAAGGTCACCCAGTGGAAACTTCGCTAAGTCCAGTGGCAAAACCGGGAACAAACCCATGACAGCTGTCTCCCAGCCCAGGTCTCTATCCATGAATTTCCTTAGATTGTGAGCTCTCTGGGACAGGGACTGTCTTTTTGCTCTGTGTTTGTACAGAGCCTAGCACAGCGGGATTGTGGGCCAGGATGGGGGTTCCCAGTACTACCGAAATAAAAACTAATAATAAATTCTCATTCCCAGGCATTCCTTGAACTACATAAATTCTGTACGTTTTGTGGGACATCTCTGACATAATTTACAAACACTGTGTGACTCGCTCACTAGGATATTTCGTGTGGGGAGTTTCTGGCTTAGTTTAAGAGCAGCCGGTAAGGAAAACAAGCCAGCAGAATGAAGAGTGGCTCCAGAGAAACCACCTGCCTATGAAAATTCAGGGTGGTGAAGAGGTAACGTCCAAGCTAGTAACTGTGGTGCTGTATAGAATGTAGGTGACCAGTCATAATATTATGGATACCAATATTGCAAAGTTGCATGAATCATACCAGGTATGCCATGTAAGGCATCAGTATAAAAAGGTATGATTTGCTAAATATGGTAAGCTTGTTTATATGTATGTGTCATGTTTGTATTTGAGTTAGAAAAATGTGTGGTATATTGATATCTCCAATTTGTGCTGTGTATCTGTGTGACACCCCCAGACAGATTGGCATTAGCACTGCCTAGTCTGTTCGATGGCTCATCAAGGGCAATCAGCTGTACAGTAAACCCATTGAGAGAAGCCAGGGGCTATGCCTCTGAGTCAGCAGGACTTATAGGGACATGCCTGGGGACAGGGAACTCCAAGAGCTTCTCCATACCCAAATGCTGGGAACTTGTGTTTGGGACAGAGGATATATACAGGATATAAGACAGCAGCTGCATCTTCTCCATTTTGTCTTCAATCCTGTTTTTGACCTCTGGAGAAACTTCTGTACAAACTGTAGGTCTGAACAAAGGCCTGAATGACCCATCCAAGCTTTGGGTGTGTTCCAGAGGGACTTTACAAGCCAGCAAACTCACCAGTGATAAATGGCCTTTGAAGTCTCTGAGTGTATCTGATTGCTTAGACCATTTAACAAAACTCTGCTTGTTCTTTTCTTTTTGTTTATAGTAAAAACTTTGATTTTAGATGCTAAAGGATTGGTTGACAGTGTGGTATTTTTGGGTAAAATCCAAACCAATATTGATCTGGTAATGAGGCTGGGCCTTTGGGAATCTGAAGAACATTTTGTACAGTGAATAGAGTTTTAAGTAACTTCTCACTTTACTGGACCTATTTGCTGATTGGGAGCCTAGATTGGAATGCAATAAAGGGGGCTGTGTGATTTCTTTCTTTTTTCTTGGCTTCTTGAAAACCAGTGTGGGGGATCAGGAGCACAGTTTGTGACTGGTTGGTGAATCTAACTACTGTATTAACCCCCAGTTTTGGGATAAATTGCTCTCCTTAATGCAGCCTGCCCTGAGCTTGGGATTTTCAGTGTGGGCTGCCCTAGGCACATCTGGTCACAGGTCACAGTAACTGTGAAGATCTCACTTGCAAGCTCCAGCCAAGTTACAAAACCTTGGGCAAGGCTGGGGGCCGGCAGATCCAAAAGATGATAAAGACTAAAAAAGACCAAACCAGTTTCTCCATAACCGACAATTTTGAACACAGGGCTGCCTGGTATTTCTAACGGTTCCAGGGCAGTTCTGAGCTCAGGTCTGCAGCACCTGGTTGCAAGCACCCCCCTGAATCCAACAGCCCTTTCCTCTCTGCACACTCACATCCAACTCCGGGGCAACAGCCCAGCCACACTCATGCCAGCTGCCGTGGACACATCTCTGGGGCATGTGCCTCTTTTAAAGCCCCGTTGAAGCTCTAGTCCCTTTGGACACGCCATCCTTCCAATGTGTGGCAGGTGGAGTTGATATTTTCCGAGGTGGTACTGCTGGACCCCACATTTCTGTGCATCCCTGGCCCTCTGCACCTGACCGGTCTCAGGAGCTTGTCTGGGCAGCAGTGGATTATCCAATGGACCAATGGGGCCCATGCCTAGGGGCTCTGGCCAATTGGGGGCCCCTGGAGAAATGGACACCCCCTCCAGCAGAAATCCCAGAGCCCTGGCAGAAGCGCTGGCTTGGCAAGGTAGGGAAAATCCTCGCGTCCTGACACTGCTCCCGACACCACTCTCCGGCAGAAGCGCCGGATTGGTTGGGGGAAGCCCCAGCACCCGGACCCCTGCTGCAGGCCTGGGACTGAAGGGCTCTTGCTCCCTGCTGAGGCCTTGGGGTAGTGGTCAGAGCAGGGGAGGGGTGACAGAGGACATCTCGGTTTTAACCCCAGATGCAGGAGGGGAGTGGGGTCTGGTGGATTAGAGAAAGTGGGGGGCTGGGAACCAGAGCTCCTGAGTTCTATCCCGGGCTCTGGCAGGGGAGTGGGAGCTTGTTTTAAAGCAATGGCTGTTTCTTAGGTGGTTTCTTTGCTAAGACAGTGTCCGAATGATCATTTCCATTCATGGTTTGCAGCTTCTCCATCTCAGAGATCAGGTGGAGGCGGAGCGTGTAGAAGACACAGAGTTAAGGGGAGTGACCTCAACACACAGGACAGTACAGACTCACGGACACTTTGCTGCGGAAACACACACCATCCGAGTCTCTCTCTGCGCTGGGTCCTGCGCTGCCCAGGTGAGTCGAGACAAAGGGCAGAGGCCCCTCATTGGGTCTGAAGGGGGATTTCTTTGTTAATCCTACCTAGATGCCACAGACATTTGCTATTATGAAGGCAAACCAGTGGGACTCCCTGCCACTGGATATTAATGGGGTTAACATGGGGACTCAATAGACAGAGGTAGTAGGTGGGGTCTGTCACATGGGTGAATTTTCCTCTTTTGTTTCATGTTAATCAGATGAGGTGTTCCCCATTACCAAGCTCTAAGCCACAGGAACCCCCAACCCTCCCACAGCCCAGGAATCCTGCTTCCCAGCCACTGCAGCTCTGACCCACTAGACCTGTCTCACCTGCCAGAGCCAGGAATAGATACCAGGAGTCCTCCCTCACAGTCTCCCCTGCCGTAACCATAAGGCCAGTCTGCAGGGCACAGAGGACACCATGTTAACAAGGCCGTGGGGGAGGCAGTCCCAGACAGAGACAATAGCCCAGAGGTCCCTGGTTCAGAGCTGCAGCATGGCAGAGGAGCAGCTTGGTGGATTGAGGCCTTCCTGTGTTACAATGAGGGTGAGAAGGACCCTGCACGCTCTCTCGAGTCAGAGTGTTGCAGCAGTTCCTGTGACAGGCAAATGAGTACAAGAGACAGGGTGGGGGAGGGATGGCTTTTTCCCTCCACCTTGTAGCAGAGAGTTCCACTGGCCCCAGCTCCTGCATGATAGGAGTCAACACCACTGCTCTCCACCTCCCTGAACCAGCTAGTCCCAGGCCCTGAAGCCAGATCAGAGCCAGAGCCTCATAGTGGGGAAAGGTCTCATGTGCTGTGCTGGAGTCTGCTGGGGAAAAGGGTGACCGTTTGGTTGGGGAGTTCATGAAATGCAGCTCCCGGCATGTGAGCTTCTCATAATATCCAAATTGCATGGACACCCCTGTGTGTAGGGCAACTGCGTTGAAAAACTGCACTATGCAACGGAGGCTGGGGTGGGGTTTCTGTGGCAAATTTGGGAGCGTTGGGTCAAGGAGCTCCTGGGATTCCGCCACTCTCCCCCAAATTTGAGCTGGTTTCTCATTTTCAGATTGTGAGGATGTTCTTGGTGCAGAGCCAGGGAAAAACTGAAGGCTCAGTCCTTCATGAAATGCAGAGCATGGACAGCCCCTGAACTCGGCTATTAAATGAGGGCAGGGACTGGTACAGAAATATTTCAAAAGTTGTTCCACTCCTAAAGTGTTTGTACTTTGGCTCACAGGCAGTTCACACCTCGGCAGGCTGTAGCTTGCACAGGAAATCTTCAACGAGAAACACAGGCGTTGAGCTTTGCGCTGGCAAGGGTAGGGTGGGGTGGGGGGACCACAGGCACTGTGCTTAGTCTTTGCACCTAGAGATGAGGAGTCGGATGTTGTCCTCATCCATCTTAGCACATCCAACCTGCTCTTTGTGAGGTGTCCCAGCGGGGCTGGGCATTACCGGGGGGTTTTAGCTAGACGAGGAGGAGGCAGACTTTCACAGGATTCAGTTCACAATTTGATGCACTGGCAAAATGTAGAGAATGCAGGAATCCTTCTTTTGTTCTTCACCTACCCTAACCACTGGACCCCACTTCCCTGCCAGAGCCAGGGATAGACCCCTGGAGTCCTGATTCCCAGCATCCCCTGCTCTAACCCAACAGACCTCACTCCCCACCCCCCACCCAGAGGCAGTAGAATTACTCAAGAGTTCTGAAATGAAATCAGACATACACTGATTTACACCAGCTAAGGATCTGGCCTGTTCACTCCATTGCCCTATTGACTTTCAGCCTTAGTTTCCCAAGAAATTTGGCAATTTTTTGTGCTTCTAGTTTTTGTGGTGTTTCCATACTAAGCACCCTTAAAGAGACTTGATTTTCCACAGGGAGGGTGCTCAACAGTTTCTGCACATCAGACCACTCACGTCAGAGACACCCAAAACCTTGAAGCTCCAAGCATGACCAGCCATTTTGGCAAACTTAGATCGCCAGCCCTTGGCCCTTTGCGTAAGAGACTTGTGCCATAAATCTCCAAGTAACCCTCCTTCCTGAGCTGGGACCTTCCCTAGATCCACAGTGTGACTGGCTGCCCCCCTTAGGATGCCACCAGATGTGCTGAGATACCACTGAGCCTGCCTGTTATGCCAACCCGGGGACCCTTTTTATCTGTCTTGCTGAGCCAAGCTATTAAGCTTCCTCCAGCACACACAGAGGCAGGGCCACACCAAACTGCAGAACAAAACAGACACTGAGATCAGTTTTGGGAAGGTTCAGCTTAAGGGATTTGCCCCAGCATTTAGGTGTCCACCTCCCTTGGAGTGCAGACCCAAAGGTATATTATGAAATCCACGTCCTCCCTCAATGTGGACAAAGGTATGACAGCCTCTCCCCGCCCCCCAACACACACACTTCAATTATGAATTGTACACACTGGGTTAATTAGAAACTTATTTCTTGTTTATTAACTACGAAAGGTGAATTTTAAGTGAATATAAGAGATAACAGACAGAACAAAGCAGATTAGTGAGCAAATAAAACAAAGTACACAAGCTAAGCTCAATATACTTAAGAAACATGTTACAACATGTAATTACTTATCCTAAATGTTATTTTATGCCAGTTGCAAAGTTTCTGTGGTTCAGAGTTCCAGTTATATTTCTCTTCAGACTGGACCCCTGTCTCAGTCTGGACTCCCCCCCGCCTTCCGTTCAGGTGGCTTTCGCAGTCTTTCTTCTTGAGCAGGAAGGCTGTGGAGAGGAGGAGTTACATTTGCCTTCCTCCCCACCCTTAAGATTTACAGAAGGCAGGAATCCTTTGTTTCCCAAACTTGACCCCCCCCCCTTCCCTTCCAGTGGAAAGTTACAAGAAGTCCCAGGTAATGTTTAGTATCAGGTGACAAGACCACCTGACCTAGTAGTGAGACAGGTTTCACAGTGGTAGCCGTGTTAGTCTGTATCAGGAAACACAACGAGGAACCCTTGTGGCACCTTAGAGACTAACAAATTTATGTGAGCATAAGCTTTCGTGGGCTAAAACCCACTTCGTCAGATGCATGGAGTGAAAAATACAGTAAGCAGTATATATATATTACTGCACATGAAAAGACGGGAGTTGCCTTACCAAGTGGGGGGGTCAGTGCTAATGAGACCAATTCAGTCAAGGTGGTTGTCACCCAATCCCAACAGCTGACAAGAAGGCGTGAGTATCAGACGGAAAATTACTTTTTGTAGTGCCACCATGTTCCAGCAATGCACCTCTGCCATATACATTGGCCAAACTGGACAGTCTCTTGGCAAAAGAATAAATGGACACAAATCAGACATCAAGAATTGAAAAACCAGTAGGAGAGCACTTCAATCTTCAATTTTTCAGTACACTCAATAACAGACTTAAAAGTGGCAATTCAACAAAAAAAACAGACTTCAACAAGAAACTGCAGAACTGGACACCATAATATTAGGCCTGAATAAAGACTGGGAGTAGATAGTCACTGCAAAAAACTAATTTTCCCTCTGATGATACTCACACCTTCTTCTCAACTGTTGGGAATAGGTCATTTCCACCTTGATTGAATAGGCTGCAGGTGGTTTCTGTGGAGCCGCTCTTTATTCTGCCAGCTTGTTTTCCTTATCGGCTGCTCTTAAACTAAGCCAGAGTCTGCACACACTAAACATCCCAGTGAGCAGGTCACGCGGTGGTTGTAAAGTATTTCAGAGCCGTCACATAAACCTTGAATCTATGTAGTTCAAGTAACAGCTGGGATTGATTATTACTTATTATATTTTATTTCAGGTAGTTCTGGGAGCCCCAATTGTGACCCATGGCCCTGCTGTGCAAGGTGCTGTACAAACACAGAGCAGAAAGTGAGTCCCTGCACAAGAGAGCTCACTGTCTAGGGAGGCAGGATAGATAGAGACCAGGAACTGGGTCTCAGGAGACCTTGGTACTATTCCTGACTCTGCCACTGGCTGTCTGAGTGACATTGGCCAAGTCACTGCCACACTCCGTGCCTCAGTTTCCACATTTGTAATAACCAGGAGACTGCTACTGACCTCCTTGGTAAAATACATTGAGATCTACTGAGGAAAAGCATTAGAGAAGACCTAGGGGTGAGGGGCCAGGTCGGCTGGAAAGGCAGAGGTGCCGTGAGGGGCCGGGCTGACTCAGAAAGTGGCGGGGCCATGAGGTACCGGGCTGGCTGGGAAAGCAGAAGGACCATGAGGGGTCAGGGAGGTGGAGGGGCTGTGAGGGGCCGGGCTGGCTGGAAAGGTGGAGGGGCCGGGCCAGCGGGGAAGGCAAAGGGGCCATGATGGATCAGGCTGGTCGGGAAAGCGGAGGGGTCATGAGACCCTAAGGAGGTGCGGGAAGAACACAAAGTGGATTGGAGAAGAGGGAGAGAGAGACAGAAGTGTGGAGCCCTAGCACTAACAATCCTGCATTTCATTCTCCTCCCTGCACAACCCGGCAAGTCCCCTAGCCCAATACAGGGAAAACTTGGAGTCCTGACTCCCAACACCCATGCCCCTGATCTATCTCACTGGACCCCACTCTCCACACAGAATTTAGGATAGAACCCAGGAGTCCTGGCTTGCAGCCCTGCCTTGACCACGGGAGCCCACTCCTCTCCCCGAGGCAGGGACTGAACCCAGGAGTCCTAGTTCCCAGTACCCCGCTCTAACCACTGGATTTACTCCCCTCCCCTAGCCAGGGTTAGTACCCAGGAATCCTGGCTCCCAGCCCCTTCCCCCTCCCACTCTAACCATTAGACCCCACTCCCCTCAGAATTCAATCTTGGTCTCATGTACCATGCTGTTGGGGGCTGTTTTCCCAGTAGCGCTGGGTTCCTGTCGGGGAGCTCCGAGGATGGGGCCTGTGTAACGAACACTCTGGGGAGGGCTGGGTGTGACTGAGATTTTATCTAGAACAGGAAGGGGCAGCATTTCACATGAGTTGTCTCACGCAGGGATGTACCCACAACCTGTAGATAACACAGGACCCCTCAGGGCTATTGACCTGCTCTAACCCCTAGATCCCACCCCCCTCCCAGAGCTGAGGACAGAACCCAGGAGTCCTGGCTCCCAGTGACCCCTTTCCCCAAGCTCCAAACCACTAGATGACTCCCCCCCACTCCTCAGCTGGGAGTTGCATCATTTGTGACTCAGCGTTTGTTGTGAGCTAACAGGGCTGGGTTATCTCTGGGTCGTGGTGCAGCCCCTGTCAGGAAAGAACTTGTACAAAATACAGGCCCTTCCTCTTCATGGGGGCACCGCTCAATAGATGAGCTGCTAGCCAAGCATCTACTGCATTAGAGAGAGGGAGGGGGCTGGGATCTAGGACTCCTCTGTTCTATGCCAGGCTCTGGGAGGGGAGAGGGGGGCTAGTTTTAAAGAAATGGCTGTTGCTTAGGTGATTTCGCTGCTAAGGCAGTGTCCGATGATCATTTCCGTTCATGGTTTGCAGCTTGTGGATCTCAGAGAGCAGGTGGGGGTGCAGCATGTAGAAGACACAGAGTTAAGGGGAGTGAACTCAACACCCAGGGGAGGGCTCAGGGGTGCTGGGGACAGACTCACGGATGCTTTTCTGAACAAACACACGCCATCCAAGTCTCTCTCTGTGCTGGGTCCCACACTGCCCAGGTTAGTCAAGACGATGGGCAGAGGGATTCTTCTGTACTATAGAAGAAAATTACTAGTACACCATCCTTGCACCCCATTACAAGAGCCAAGGATTGAACCCAGGATTTCTGGCTGCACCCCCCTTATCTAACCATTAGGCCATTCTGCAGAGCAGAAAAAACTCCAAACTAACAAGGCCATGGGAGGCGCAGTCCCAGGCAGAGGTAAGAACCCAGAGGTCGTAGACCCAGTTGGGAATCTAGAACCCATAGACTTTGAGTTTGAACACGTTGAGAGGCTTACAAGAAATGAGATTCCAGATCCAGCTAGTGATGCAGAATCCAAGAGAGTCAATTAGGTTAGAACACATTGTCCAGGGCTGGCAACACGGCTGTGGGGCAGAGAAGTAGGTCAGTGGATAGAGGCTTCCTGTGTTACATTGAGGTGAGAAGGACCCTGCCCATTCTCACAAGTCAGGGTATAGCAGTAATTCCTATAACAGGCAGATGAGCTCAGAAGACAGGTTTGGGGTGGGGTGGCTTTTTCCAGTTTGTAGCAGTGATTTCCACCATCACCAACTCCTGCATGATTGGAGTCAACAACACTGATCCCCACCTCCCTGAGCCAGCCAGTCCCTGCCCTGGAGACAGATTGGAGCTGGCATGTGCTGGGGGAAAGGCCTTGTGTCCCGTTCCTACCACCCCCCCGAGCCAGCCCAACATCCAGATTACAGCTGTGTATTTGACCTACAAAACTGTCCCCTTCCCCACTCCTCCCACATCTGCTATCCCGCTTTTCCTCCTCTGCTGCCCATAGTTCTACCTTGTAGCAGGGAGTTCCACCAGTTATAGCCCAGTTACTGAGAATACCCAGCCTGGATATTCTGGAGGACCAGAGGGTGCCCAGCTAGGTCCTGTCCAATAGTGTGTTCCTAACCCCCTCTCTTGTTGCTTCATTCCTCCTCTTCCATTCTACCCTTTCCCCTCCACTGTTGTCCCTTCTAACCCCTCTTTTGTCTCTCCCCAGGGCACCATGGACCAAGGCAACACGACTCTCCCATCAACCACTGGGGTGAATTCCAGCCAAAACCCAGCAGGTTTGAATGCCGCTTACCTGACCTCTGCAGTGTTGCTCTTCCTCACCTTCCTGGTGGGTGTGGTGGGGAACGGGTTGTACCTGTGGGTGCTGGGACTGAAGATGAGGAGGACGGTGACCACCCTCTGGTTCCTCTCCCTGGTCTCCTGCTACTTCCTCTTCACCCTGATGATCCCCTTCTTCATTGTCTACCTCCTCATGGATTTACACTGGGTCTTCGGCAAAGCCATGTGCAAGCTCCTCTACACGTTCATCTCTGTGGGTATGTTCACCTCTGCCTTCCTTATCACCCTCATCAGCCTGGACCGCTACACCCTCACTCACCATCCCATCTGGTCCCGGAATCACCGCACCATGCCCCGGGCTCGGAAGCTGGTTGTGGGTGTGTGGCTGACCTCTTTCATTCTCAGCACTCCCTACCTGGCTTTCCGGGAGATCCGCGAGATGGACGGGGGCAAGATCATCTGCATCAATAATTACACCCTCTCCAGATACTGGAATGGAGCCGAGACGGAGGACCTGGGAAGACAGATCCACA
This sequence comes from Terrapene triunguis, assembly GCF_002925995.2. Classification (NCBI taxonomy): domain Eukaryota; kingdom Metazoa; phylum Chordata; order Testudines; family Emydidae; genus Terrapene; species Terrapene triunguis. The sequence continues at coordinate 660,101 of NW_020665122.1, forward strand.
TGGCTGTCTTCATGGTTGAGTTCCTGATGGGCTTCCTGCTGCCCTTCTGCACCATCATGGGATGCTATGTCCGTGTTGGGCTGAAGATGAAGGAGAAGAAGCTGGCATGGGCTGGGAAGCCCTTCAAAGTCATGGTGGCCGCGGTGGTTTCCTTCTTCCTCGGCTGGCTGCCCTACCACCTCTACTATGGCTTGAAGCTCTACAAGAAGGAGGAGACAGAGTTAGTGACAGGCCCTCTCTTGGTCATTTACACCTTCTCATGCAGCTTCAACACCTGCTTCAGCCCCATCCTCTACCTCTTCATGGGGGAGAAATTCTGGCAGGTCTTCAGGACGTCTCTTGTCACTCTAGTCAAAGCGGCTTTTGTCGATGATCTCGGCAGCGGTGTCCCCGAGTCTAGTGGAAGACATGGGTCAGAAGTTGAGAACACAAAACAGGAGATGACCTGAAGGTGGCCAGACTTAGGGAGAGTTAAAAACTTGGCATCCCCTTTGTCCCTAGATTCCTGATGGTTCTCAATCCTAATGGGCTCCAGGTATCTAACTGTTCATAAACCCTGCAGTATCCCTGGATTCTAGATTGCCTGCTCTCCAGAATTGCATGCACTCTAGGTCACTCAATTTTTTCAAACTGAATGCATCATCAATGGCAACAGATAGTAGCCAGCTACAGAATCTTGTTTGTTTTAGAGATCTCAATGTGTTTGCACCTAATTGACTCTCTTGGATTCTGCATCACTAGCTGGCTCTGGAATTTCATTTATTGTAAGCCTCTTAATGTGTTCAAAGTGAAAGTCTATGGGTTCTAGATTCCCGACTGGATCTAGGACATCACTGGATTCTAGAGTGTTTTCAAACCACATAAAATCCAACAGGTTCTAGATTGTTTGCTAAAAGTCTCAATGGGGTTCTAGATTACCAAATAGTTTAAAATCCATTAGGCGTAGTATATTATAGAAGAGTCTGTGTATAACTATAGTGATATCTTGCTCTTCTCTAGTGCTTGTCATGAGTAGATCTCAAAGAACTTTAGCAAACAGATCAGTAGCAGTCTTCCAGTTTTTACAAATGGGGAAACTGAAACACAGAGTGGGGAAGTGACTTGGCCAAAAGTCACCAGTAGAACCTTTGGTCCGCCCAGTGGCACAACCGGGAACAAACTCATGTCTGCTGTGTCCTAGCCCAGGTTTCTATCCATAGCATGTCCTTAGACTGTTAGCTCTCTGGGACAGGGACTGTCTTTTCGCTCTGTTTGTACAGTGCCTAGCACAGTGGGTCCTGGGCCAGGATTGCGTTTCCCAGCATTACCAAAAAAATAATAATAATCATTCCCGGGCATTCCTTGAACTACATAGATTCTGTAAGTTTTCTGGGGCGGATCTGACATAATTTACAAACACTGCATGACCCGCTCACTGGGAAATTTAGTGTGGAGAGTCTCTGCCTTAGGGCACGTCTTCACTACCCGCTAGATCGGCGGGTAGCGATCGAACTATCGGGGATCGATTTATCATGTCTAGTGTAGACGTGATAAAATCGATCCCCGATCGCTTGCCATCGACTCCGGAACTCCACTGCAGCGAGAGGCGGAAGCGGAGTCGACGGGGGAGCAGCAGCGGTTGACTCGCCACCGTCCTCACGGCCAGGTAAATCGACCTAAAATACACCGACTTCAGCTACGCTATTCGCAATTCCCCCTCCCCCCGCAGTGTAGACCTAGCCTTAGTTTAAGAGTGACCAGTAAGGAAAAGAAGCCAGGCGAATGAAGAGTGGCTCCAGAGAAACCACCCTGCCTGTGAACATTCAGGTTGGTGAAGAGATAACGTGCAAGCTAGTAACTGTGATGCTGTATGGAATGTGGATGACCATTCATAATATTATGGATACAAATATTACGAAATTGCATGAATCATACCAGATATGCCATGTAAGGCATCAGTGGATAAGGTATGATTTGCTAAATATAGTAAGCTTGTTTATATGTATGTGTCATATATGTATTGTGAGTTATAAATATGTGTGGTATATTGATATCTCCAACTTTTGCTGTGAATCTGGGTGACACCCCCAGACTGATTGGCATTAGCACTGCCTAGTCTGTTCGATGGCCCATCAAAGGCAATCATCAGCTGAACAGTGAACCCATTGAGAGAAGCCAGGGGCTACGCCTCTGAGTCAGCAGGATTGTAGGGACACGCCTCTGGAGAGGGGACTCCAAGAGCTTTATCATGCCCATATGCTGGGAATTTGTGTTTGGGACAGAGGATGTACACAGGATATAAGAATGCAGCTGCATCTTCTCCATTTTGTCTTCAATCCTGCTTTCAACTCTGGAATAACTTCTCTACAAACTGCACCTCTGAACAAAGCACTGAATGACCCATCCAAGCTTTGGATGTGTTCCAGTGGGACTCTACAAGCCAACAAACTCACCAATGCTGCTGAGAACCTGATATATGGACTTTGAAGTCTCTGTGTGTATTTGATTGTTTAGACCATTTAACAACTCTCTGCTTGTTCTTTTCTTTTTGTTTACAGTAAAATCTTTGGTTTTAGATGCGAAAGGATTTCCTGGCAACATGGTATTCTGGGTAAAATCCAAACCAGTATAGTTCTGGAAATGTGGCTGGCCCTTTGGGGATCAGAAGAACATTTTGTATATTGAATAGAGTTTTAAGTAACTTTTTATATTACTGGACTTATTTGCTATTTGCCTAGATTGGAATGCAATAAAGGGGGCTGTGTGATTTCTTTATTTTTTCCTTGGCTTCTTGATAACCCACGTGGGGGATCAGGAGCACAGCTTGTGACTGGTTGGTGAATCTAAATACTGTATTAAACCACCAGTTTTGGGATAAATTGCTCTTCTTTTTGCAGCCTGCCCTGAGCTTGGGATTTTCAGTGTGGGCTGCCCTAGGCACCTCTGGTCACAGGTCACAGTAACTGTGAAGATCTCACTTGCCAGCTCCAGCTAAGTTACAAAATCTGGGCCAAGGCTGGGGCCCAGCAGATCCAAAAGATGATAAAGAGTTTAAAAGATCCTCCCTGGTTGATGGTTTCTCCAGCACCAACAATTTTTAATGCAGGGCTGGATGGTATTTTGAACATGTCTGCTCCAGTTCAACCAGGAACTAATTCAGGGACATTCTGCCACAGGTCAGACTAGGGGACCTCCATTATCCTTCAATACTTGGAATCTCTGATTCTATCCAGAGGTCAGGCAGACATTGTCGGGGAGCTGAACCATTTCTCACCTGGACCCACTTGGGTATCTGAGGAAGCCAGGCCTATATGGGCCACCAGCCCTGGGTGGAGGCTGTAGGTAAGTTAGACATGTGCTTAACTCCTCTATTTCAATAATCTTTTTCCATTCCTACTGCTCAGATTAAACAAGACTGCCAACTGTGACAGATAACACCTCTCGCTTATTCAAAATTCAATAGGATCTCATGGATTTTAGGAATCCTGTCTAGTTCTTAACATCTTGGGTCTCGGGTCCAATAGGATCCTAGGCATTCTAGACATTGGCTGGTTCTTGAACCGCTTGGGGTCAAGGTCTGCCAAAGCTTTAAAATCCAAACAACTCCTATGTGGTCTAGAACGTCCCATTATCCAACCTCATATATGACATCCTAGACCACATAGGACCACATGGGTTTTAAAAAACTTTGGCAGACCTAGAACCCATGAGGTTCAAGAACCACTCATAAGTCTAGACCTTGTGGTGTACCACTGGGATTTTGTGTGTGTGTGTAAAATAGACACATATATAAACACCCACCCCATAGTACCACATGAGTAATGCTAAGATTATATCAGAGAGATAGCGGAAGTCACAGAAACTGTAACTCGGCGACCTCCGTGACATTGCGGGCCTTGCAGCTGACCTGCCACAACCGGCAGCGGGGGACTCCGCTTGAGGCAGGAGACCCTCCAACAACTGACCAGCCACCGCAATTGGCAGTGACCCCTGAGCTGCCCATCCGCCACCGTTGGCAAAATACCCCCCTCAGTGGCTCCGCTCCCGTGAGCAACCAGGGCCCCCCCAGCTCCCAGCTGTCACCACCGGTGTCAGAGGAACCCCAGAGCTGCTCATTGGCTGTGGGCAGGGGGGAAACCAACAGCGCTATCCCTGCAGGGTGGCAGGGGGATCCCGCCCAACCACTGGGCAATGGGGTTCTTTCAGCTCCCAGCCACTGCGGGGTGTGGGGCACGATGCTGGACCCTCCTCCCTCCCCATTATGTCAGGGATGTTTTTTGTAAAAGTCAGGGACAGGTCACAGCTTCCATGATATTTTGTTTATTGCCCTGTTCATGACTTTTACAAAAGTATCTATGACAACATCGTAGCCTTACACATTGGTTCTAGATATTTGGCTAGTTCTTGAACCTCTTGAGTTTTTAGTGTGACAATGTCTTGAAACCCAATCAGATCTGACATGCTCGAGTACTTCAAGGGATCCAAGAATCTATATGTGTGAAAAAACAATAGGATGCTGTGAATTCTAGATTTGTGGCTAGTTCTAGAAACTTCTGGTTTCCAAGTCACTTCAGGACTCCAGCCCCCACTACCCCAATTATTCAGAGCGAACAGCGACCCGAAGAATTGGTTATTGGCACAGGACTTACATGCCATTTGTGGTCCCAATTCAGCTCCGTTGTGGCTGAAGACACCAGGTCAAAGCTGATAATAGGGACGAGAACTCAAACATCTCCATGTTTAGATCAAAAGAGCTGTGGCTGTGTCTCCCACGTGTCAGCTGAGCATAGGTGTTACTCACCCTCGATTTCCGGTGGAAGCCGTACCTTGCAGAGGTGTGAATTGCTATTAAACACAGGTGTGAACAGTGTGACGTGCGGACTCATTTTTGCAGTACGGCCACACCGGTCCTCTGTCCCGTGGCGTACCAACCAGGCTCGATGTTTCCCAAAGTTTGACCTCTTTCCTTTTTCCCCTTGCTCTGCACCGAGAACATTATAACCATCTGAACATGTTCAAACAGCACGTGTGGGGAGGGCCAGTATCGCGGGAACCCCTGGACCAAATGACCCCAAATTTGCATCACAAACCCCACCCCCGCCTCCATTCCTCAGTGCTGGTTTTCAAGGCAGTTGCCCCCTGCATGGGGGTGTCAGTGCAGTGTGTGAATATTAACAGTTGCTCATCTTCAGGGGGCTGCATCTCATCAAGTCCCTGATCAAACGACCGCGCTTTGCTCCTGCAGACTCCAGCACAGCCCCTGCGGCTTGGTGCCACTTTCCAAGTCGATGCGAGTCTGCAACAGGTTTTCAGAGCGGTGTGAAAAAATTAAGAGCGACTCCTTTTCATGCAGCTTTAACTGAGGGCCCTGGATCACAACCCTCTCAACCTGCCCCACTCACTCCGCCCTCAGCCTTGCCAATTTAAAGCCGAGCTGAGTGGGCACCTGGATTTCAGCGCCCTTTGACTCGTCGGTTCTGACAGGAAAAAGTTTCAACGGCCAGGCTGCAAGAGCGCCCTTAGCAGATCTCCTCCAGGCAGGACTTGGGTTCCCAGTCCTTGGGCAGTTCTGAGCTCAGTGTCTGCAGCACCTGTGTCAGAACTAGAAAGGGAAGGGTAACAGCCCTCCTGTGTACAATACTATAAAATCCCTCCTGGCCAGAGACTCCAAAATCCTTTTACCTGTAAAGGGTTAAGAAGCTCAGGTAACCTGGTTGACACCTGACCCAAAGGACCAATAAGGGGACAAGATACTTTCAAATCTTGGTGGGGGGAAGGCTTTTGTTTGTGCTCTTTGTTTTGGGGGTTGTTCGCTCTTGGGACTGAGAGGGACCAGACATCAATGCATGCTCTCCAAATCTTTCTGAACAAGTCTCTCATATTTCAAACTTGTAAGTAACAGCCAGGCAAGGCGTGTTAGTTTTATCTTTGTTTTCTCAACTTGTAAATGTTCCTTTTGCTGAGAGGGTTTTACCTCTGTTTGCCGTAACTTTGAATCTAAGGCTAGAGGGGGGTCCTCTGGGATCTTTAAATTTGATTACCCTGTAAAGTTATTTTCCATCCTGATTTTACAGAGATGATTTTTACCTTTCTTTCTTTAATTAAAAGCCTTCTTTTTAAGAACCTGATTGATTTTCCCTTGTTTTAAGATCCAAGGGGATTGATCTGGACTCACCAGGAATTGGTGGGGGGACACGGAAGGGGGGATGATTAATTCCTCCTTGTTTTAAGATCCAAGGGGTTTGGATCAGTGTTCACCAGGGAATTGGTGGAGGAGTCTCTCAAGGCTACCCAGGGAAGGGAATTAGCACATTGGGAGTGGTGGCAGCAAAAGCAGATCTAAGCTGGTAGAGAAGCTTAGAGGTTTTCATGCAGGTCCCTACATCTGTACCCTAAAGTTCAGAGTGGGGAAGGAACCTTGACAACCTGGCTGCAAGCGGCCCCCTGAATGCAACAGCCCTTTCCTCTTGGCACACTCATGTCCAACCTTGGGGTATAAGCCCAATCACACTCATGCCAGCCACCGTGGCTATGTCTCTGGGGCACGTGCTTCTTTGAGAGCCCCGTTGAAGCTCTAGTCCCTTTGGACACATGACTCCCTCCAATGGGCAGTGGCTGGTGTTGATATTTGTCCAGGGTGTACCATTGGACCCCCCCCCAAGGAGTCTGGCTGGGCAGTAGTGGATTATTCATTGGACTGATGGGGTCTATGCCCAGGGGCTCTGGCCAATTTGGGGCCCCCGTAAAAATGGACGCTCCCTCTCAGCAGATATCCTGGAGCCTTGGCAGAAGCACTGGGTGGGCTAGATTGGGGAAACCCCCACGCCCCAACACCTCTCCCAGGCAGAAGCGCCCGGTGGGGTGGAGAAGCCCCAACGCCCAGACCCCCACTGCAGCCCTGGGACTGGAGGGCTCTTGCTTCCTGCCAAGGCCTCAGGATTAGTGGTTAGAGCAGGGTAGGAGTGACTGAGGACATCTGAGTTCTAGCCCCAGATGTGGGAGGGCAGTGGAGTCTAGAGGGTTAGAAATGCTGGAGTGTTGGGAGCCAGGGCTCTAGGTTCTATCCCCAGCTCTGGCAGGGGAGTGGGGGCTAGTTTTAAAGCAATGGCTGTTTCTTAGGTGGTTTATTTGCCAAGACAGTGGTGGAATGATCATTTCTATTTATGGTTTGCAGCTTCTCCATCTCAGAGAGCAGGTGGAGGCGTAGTGTGTCGAAGACACAGAGTTAAGGGGAGTCAACTCAACACACAGGGCAGCACAGACTCACGGATGCTTTGCTGGGTAAACACATACCATCTGAGTCTCTCTCTGCACTGGGTTCTGCACTGCCCAGATTAGCTGAGATGATGGGCAGGAGCCCCTCATTGTGTCTGAAGGGGAATTTCTTTGCTAATCCTATCAAGATGCCACAGAGATTTGCTATTACCAAGGCAAACCAGTGGGACTCCCTGGCACTGGGTTTTAGTGGCAGGAGTTACGTATGGTTCTTCTGTAGTGCATCAGAGATAAAGAGATGGACTTCCTGCCAGACAAAAGAGATTTATTCGTTGGGCTTTCAGTTGGCCATGTAGACTAGGCATGATGAGCCAACGCAATGGGAGGGCCATCTACATGGAAAGGAGCACCCATAAAAAAAAACAATACCGGCTGTATGCAAAGACACCAGGCTTTGGGGGATAGAAGCAGAAGGCAAAGAGACACCATTTTATTCTGCATCAAGAGGTCAACCAGGGATCTCAACCAGGGTTGGCCGAAAGGCTGGGAACATTAGGGGTGAGAGAAACTTTTTTAGGCGGGATCGCAGCCTTGTAAGTGAAATCTCTAGGCAGAGAGTTGTGATTTTGCTTTCTCTATGACCCTTTTGTTCCCATTACCCTCCCTCACTGGCTCTTCCATCACGCCCCTTGGATAACAAACATATGCATGTTTTCACTATAAACACATCTCAGCGCTGTGATGTTGAGTTGAACCATACCAACAGGTGTGGGCACTCTTGGAGGGGATGGAGGGTAAGAAGATGACTCACAGTCCTTGGTACCCCCAAAACTGTCACACTTGGGTTACTCCACTAATCCCCAGTGTCAGAGAGTCCCATGGGTTAAGCCTAATAATACCCAGTGGCAGGGAGTCCCATGGGTTAAGCCTGATAATACCCAGGGGCAGGGAGTCCCACAAGTTAATCCCAATAGCACCGAGTGCGGTCTATAACAGGGTGGCTGTCCCTTATGGGGAAATGGGCTTTAGTCGACCTGAGGGGAGAGACAGACCTTGAACTGTGAGCCATACTCCCTACATATGGAGATAGAAACATTAAACTAGGCTCAGGGTCCAGAAGGCCAATGTGTGTCTGGAGGAAATAAATTGGACCCCAGAAGAGGAATGTGTTTTTTTCCCTATTGATATTAATACAAGGGGAACTAAGGCCGGGTACTGCAGCACAACATCTGATCTCAAGGAGGCGCTCAGGAGGCAGGCACCCAGTTAGAGCATCCTCTGGATTGACACCACTCTTGCTCAGTAGCAGGGAGACCCTTAGGTTGATTATGTTTGTGTCCGCTGGCAGGGAGTCCCACAGGTTAACCCTAATGAGATCAAATTTCTGTGGCTTCTTATATTCAGAGATTCCAAGGTAAGAAAGGACCATTGGGACCATATAGGAAGACTGACTTCCATATAACACAGGCCAGAGAACTTCCCCAAACTAATTCCTACAGCAGATCTTTCAGAAAAATGCCCATCCTTGATTATAAATAGCCAGTGATGGCGAATCCACCACAAACCTCAGTCAATGGTCCCAACGGTAAATTCCCCTCGCTGTTAAAGATAAGCACTTTATTTCCTGCCTGAATTTGTCTAACATCAGCCTCAAGTTACTGGGTCATGTTAGACCTTCCTCAGCTAGATTGATGAACCCATGGTCAAATATTTGCTCTGCATGGAAGTACTGTCAGATGGGTATCAGGTCCCTGCTTAACTTTCTCTTTGTTAAGCTACAGAGATGGACTCCTGGAGTCTCTCAGTCTAAGACTGTCCACACTGGGGGCAATGTATAGAACTCCACATCTCAGTCCAAAGGGAATTAAAACACTCCCCTTCTGGGAGACAATTTATTAGGCCAGTGGCAGGGTGGATGAGGCCCTGAGACCCCCTGCTGGAGGCCTCACGGCCCTGCCACATCCTGACCCATAAAAGGGCAGTGGAGAGGGTCCTCCAAGCTGCCTAGAGTGGCTGTTTGGGACACAGCGAATCAGAGAGGCTGCAGGGAGCAGCCAATCCAGGTCCAGCAGGCCCATATAAAAGGTACTGAGTGCAGCTCTTTGCTGGAGCTGGAGGAGTGTGGATAGTGTGGCTGAGCTATAGGATCTTGGACAGGGAATTGTAGCAGTGGCACAGGTTATTTAAAGGGACAAGGCAGGTGGCTGATACCTATAGGGTCCCTAGGCTGGGATCCAGAGTAGTGAGTGGGCCTGGATCCCACTAGCCACTGGGAAACTGGCCTGGACTTTTGATGCACCCCAGAAGGGGGAACTGAACTCTTTTAGTGGTCCAGCAGGAGAGCTGGGGCCAGAAAGGCCCAGAGAGGGCGAAGACATCACCTCCTGGGAGGGAGCCCTAGGGCACTACTTCATACCAGAGCAGGGACAATTTGAGAGAGCCCAGAAGGGGCTGGGAGCCAGTTTGAACCGGGGTGCTGTGATGGATTGAAGAGGGAGTCCAAGGAGAGAGCTGCAGATACAGAGGGCACTGCGACAGGCCCCTGTTGGACTGTACCCTGGACAAAGTTTGGTTTGTATTTCACATACACACTGTGTGTGACTTGTCCGGAGGGCTCAGTTGCTGAGGACTCACCACCAGGCTCTGCCACGGGGGGGTGGGGGTGCTGGTGATAGGCCAGTGCCACCCCATGAGAAGGCCTGACACGCATCGATCCTCCAGGCACCAATGAATGACTCTAGCAGCGGGATGCTATACTGCTAAAGTGAGGCTTGGAGAACACCGCATGCAAGTGCAGAGAGCTGCATTGGGTATATACCCTGAAAAATCTGGGGTGTCTTTACTAACCTTTGCTCGGCCTCTCAGTCCACATGGCTGCTTAGAGCTGGACTAGCTGTCCAGGCAATGTCCCTACCCTATGTGCTCTTAGAACGGGGTCTGTGGGTCAGGACTCCTGGGTTGTATCCTCTGCTCTGGGAGTGGGGTGGAGTCTAGTGGTTTGAGCGGGGGGGCGTGGCTGGGTGTCAAGAAAGGAGAAGTGAGGATTCCTGTTTCACTGACGTGTTCTTGGTAAGTCCCTTGGTGAAGGAATTCATGGAACCACCGCCACTTCTTTTTCTAGCTTAAAACTCTCAGTAACTCGAAGCTCTCCCCAGTGTGTCCGTTACACAGACCCTGGCCATGGAGCTGGGACCCAGAGACCCCTGACGGGAACCCAACGCTACTGGGAAAACAGACGGTATGCGACAAGAAGGGTGAACTGTGAGGGGGTGGGGTCTAGTTGTCAACCCCAGGGGATCTGCAAGTCAGGAGTCCTGGGTTCTTTACCTGGCTTTGGGAGGGGAGTGGGGTCTAGTGGTTAGAGCAGGGGAAGGGGTCAGTAGCCTGATCTCCTGGGTTCTATTCTGTTTATAAGGTGGATTGTCTTTGGCTGGGTGGTGGCTGCTCTTCCACTGCTGAGGCATGAGGGTCCCTGTATCTCTGTCTGCCCCCCTTTCTCCAACATCTTTCAGTGTCTCCCTCCTACACCAAGGATCTTCCCTGCCCTGACACTGCTATCGATCCCCGTGCCAGTGCAGGAGCCATCTCTGGCCACCCCCAGGTGGGTGGGAGGGGAAATCTATTCACAGCTGCGAGTTTTCTTCTTTGTCATTATCCTGCCCACGTGGGGCTGGACCTGCAGGTGCTGGGGCTGAAGATGAGGAGCACGGTGACCAGCCATTGGTTCCTCCACCTGGTTCTTAGCTCCCTGTTCTCCTTCTATTGTATACCGGTGTTTGCTGCTGTTCCGCTGGACCCAGCACCCCCTAGAGGGGAAAGGGCCCGTGTCCTTTCCCCACCTCCCTGAGTCAGTCAAGCAGCCAGATCAGAGCCACATCGTTTTCTCTGCATGGTTCTGTGTTTAACCCTTTAGACTATTTTCCCCTTCTCTGCTCTTCCCACTTGCACTATTTTCCTTTCCCCTCTCCACCTGCCATCCTGTATTGTAGCAGTGAGTTCCAGCAGTGAGGAAGGGTGCTGCAGAGTGAACACTGGCTACAAGGGGGCACTCGAGTAGCAGGCACCATGTTACAAAGCCCCATGGGTAAATGCAACTCATGTCCAGTAGTGGGGGATCCTCTGGGTTAATGCCACTTGTGTCCAGTGGCAGGGGGTCCCGTGGATTAGCCACACCAAGGAACAGATCTTGCGATCAGTCATCTGCTTCATTGAGGGAAAAACATCTATTTGCCCTTGGACTTTTCTTTTCCGGAGTTGCACACTGGCAAAACGATTGCGTTTGCCACACCTTGGGCATTCGTGCCCACGCGCAGGATGATTCCATTTGGCTACAACGGCATTTATAACAACCCTTCCTTGCCTCTGGCTTCTCTTGTTTTCACGGCTCTTGATGGCAGCCTTTTTTAGCAGCAGGACCGTGACCGCAGATCTGGGTGCTTATGAAAGGCGGATTTACACTGCAACCTACGCACGTGGTTTTCTGGCTCACCCGGCCTTTTCGATTGTCTTGCTGTGGTTTCAGCTGCCTGCTGTACAGCCCCCCAGCTCATTCGAGGAGTTCAATTTGTCTCTGTCACTGTCCTAGCTCACGCCGAGCCTGACACCATGCCACACACAGTCCTTAATGTGGGAGTCCCACACGTCTCCACATTCACAAGATCACGCTGCCAGTTGTAGACAGATGTCGGACTGATTTATACTTTCCCCGTCTGGCTGAGTACCAGTGCAAAATTCCTGCCTTTCGACCATGAACGCTTCTCCACCCTGCACAGCGTGCCCCCCACTCATTCCTTAAGACTTGTATATTTTTCTCTGCATTATCAAATTGAAACCTGTTCAATTTCCTCTTCCAGCCTGCCACCTGGGAAACCAAGCTGTTTGCAGCCGTTCATCTCTTTGTCTGCACACTGCCACGCTCAAATCACGGTTTCCGCTTTCTCCGGCTCGCTGAGGTTCAACAAGGACAAGTGCAGAGTCCTGCACTTAAGGATGGAAGAATCCCATGCAGTGCTACAGGCTGGGGACCAACTGGCTAAGCAGCAGTTCGGAAGAAAAGGACCTGGGGATTACAGTGGACGAGAAGCTGGATATGAGTCAGCAGTGTGCCCTTGTTGCCAAGAAGGCTAATGGCATATTGGGCTGTATTAGTAGGAGCATTGCCTGCAGATCAAGAGAAGTGATTACTCCCCTCTATTTGGCACTGGTGAGGCCACACCTGGAGTACTGTGTCCAGTTTTGGGTGCCCCCTCTACAGAAAGGATGTGGACAAATTGGAGAGAGTCGAGCGGAGGGCAACGAAAATGATTAGGGGGCTGGGCCACATGACTTACAAGGAGAAGTTGAGAGAACTGGGGTTATTTAGTCTGGGGAAGAGTGAGGGGGGATTTGATATCAGCTTTCAACTACCTGAAGAGGGGTTCCAAAGAAGATGGAGCTCGGCTGTGCTCAGTGGTGGCAGATGACAGAACAAAGAGCAATGGTCTCAAGTTGCAGTGGGGTAGGTCTAGGTTAGATATTAGGAAACACTATTTCACTAGGAGGGTTGAGAAGCACTGGACTGGGTTACCTAGGGAGGTGGTGGTATCTGCATCCTTAGAGGTTTTTAAGGCGCAGCTTGACAAAGCCCTGGCTGGGATGATTTATAGTTGATGTTGGTCCTGCTTTGAACAGAGGGTTGGAATAGATGACTTCCTGAGGTCTCTTCCAACCCTGATATTCTATGATTCTCTCCATATTGCCATCCCTAAATGTTCAAAAATCCTGAGTTGGGCTCCCCAAAAATCACAAAATCATGTAAACATACTCGATTTGGGGTTTATTTATTTACCTTCTGCTTTTTGAGCCTTTATGGGGCACTGGGGTCACATTTGGAAACTTTCTCCACCACCACGAGAGTTAGAAACTTCCTATTTCTTTAAAGAGGGAAGGCTGAAATTCTCACAGATGCATTGACGCCAGGAGCTTGGGTTTTAAGAAAACCATACTGATTATGTGACCCATGACAAAACCATGAGAGTTGGCAACACTATATTTTTTTTCAAATGCTGACATTGCTGGAGACGTTAGCTGGCCAGTCCTTGTTTGTTCGCCTCTTTCCTTACTTTTCATTTCATTCTGACACCACAGCAACAACTGTTGCCAAATAGCTATTATAAGAAAAGCTGCCATCCCGTCCAGCCCGCATCTGCATGGTCATGACATGCTTTGTTATTGTTGGCTCTAGTTTACACACACACACACACACACACACACACACACACACACACACACACGCCAACCAGTATTGATCTGGTAATGTGGCTGGCCCTTTGGGGATCAGAAGAACATTTTGTACAGTGAATAGAGTTTTAAGTAACTTCTCACTTTACTGGACCTATTTGCTGATTGGGAGCCTAGATTGGAATGCAATAAAGGGGGCTGTGTGATTTCTTTCTTTTTTTCTTGGCTTCTTGAAAACTAGTGTGGAGGATCAGGAGCACAGCTTCTGACTGGTTGGTGATTCTAACTACTGTATTAACCACCAGTTTTCGGATAAACTGCTCTTCTGTTTGCAGACTGCCCTGACCTTGGCATTTTCAGTATGGGCTGCCCTCTGCACCTCTGGTCACAGGTCACAGTAACTGTGAAGATCTCACTTGCAAGCTCCAGCCAAGTTACAAAACCTTGGGCAAGGCTCGGGGCCGGCAGATCCAAAAGATGATAAAGACTAAAAAAGATCAACCCGGTTTCTTCATCACCGACAACTTTTAACGCAGGGCTGCCTGGTATTTCTAACAGTTCTTGGGCAGTTCTGAGCTCAGGGTCTGCAGCACCTGGTTGCAAGCGTCCCCTGAATCCAACAGCCCTTTCCTCTCTGCACACTCACGTCCAACTCCGGAGCAACAGCCCAGCCACGCTCATGCCAGGCACTGTGGACACATCTCTGGGGCATGTGCATCTTTGGGGGCCCCACTGAAGCTCTAGTCCCTTTGGACACACAACTCCCTCCAGTGGGCAGCGGGTGGCATTGATATTAGCCCAGGGGGTACTGCTGGACTCCACATTTCAGTTCATCCCCGTCCCCGCGTACCCAACCGGTCTAAGGAGCCTGTCTGGGCAGTAGCGCATTATCCAGTGGACCAAGGGGGCCCGTGCTCAGGGGCTGAGGCCAATTGGGGACCCCTAGAAAATTGGATGTCCCACCCCAGCGGAATCCCAGAGACCTGGCAGAAGCACTGGATAGGGTGGCGAAAGCCCCAACGCCCAGACCCTCAATGCAGGGTTGGGACTGGAGGGCTCTTGCCCCCTGCCAAGACCTCAGGGTTAGTGGTCAGAGCAGGGGAGGGTTGATTCGGGACATCTGGGTTTGAGCCCCAGATGTGGGAGGGGAGTGGGGTCTAGTGGGTTAGAGAAACTGGGGGGCTGGGAGCCAGAGCTCCTGGGTTCTGGCTCTGGCAGGGGAGTGGGGGCTAGTTTTAAAGCAATGGCTGTTTCTTAGGTGGTTTCTTTGCTAAGACAGTGTCCGAATGATCATTGCCATTTATGGTTTGCAGCTTCTCCAGCTCAGAGATCAGGCGGAGGCGGAGCATGTAGAAGACACAGAGTTAAGGGGAGTGACCTCAACACACAGGACAGCACAGACTCACGGACACTTTGCTGTGGAAACACATACCATTTGAGTCTCTCTGCGCTGCCCAGGTGAGTCAAAACAATGGGCAGAGGCCTCTCCTTGGGTCTGAAGGGGAATTTCTTTGCTAAACCTATCTAGAAGCCACAGACATTTGCTATTACCAAGGCAAACCAGTGGGACTCCATGTTACTGGGTATTAGTGGGATTAGCCTGTGGGATTACCTGCCACTGGGTATTAATGGGGTTAACTTAATAGACAGAGTTAGTAGGCTAGAACTGTGACCTGGGTGAATTTTTCTCCCTTGTCTCATGTTAATCAGAGGAGGTGTTCTCCATTTACAAATCTCTAAGCCACAGGACCCCATGTCCCTCCCAGAGCCCAGGAGTTCTGCCTTCCCACCCCTGATCAATCCCTTCCCACTCCCAAAACTGGGGAAAACCCAGGGGTCCTGGCTCCCACACCCCCTTCCCTAACCTTTAGGCCATTCTGCAGAGTACAGAGGTCGCCAGTCTAACAAGTCTGGGAGGGGCGCATTCTGTGACAGAGGCAATAGCCCAGAGGTCCCTGGTGCAGAGCTGCAGCAAGGCTGTGGGGTAGAGAATCAGCTCAGTGCATTGAGGCTTCCTGTGTTACAATGAGGTGAGAAGGACCCTGCACGCTCTCACGAGTCAGAGTGTAGCAGCAGTTCCTGTGACAGGCAGATGAGCACAAGGTGGGTGGGGGTGGAGTGGCTTTTTCTACCTTGTAGCAGTGAGTTCCACAGGCATCCGCTCCAGCATGCTAGGAGCCAACAGCACTGATCCCACCTCCCTTAGCCAGGCAGTCCTAGGCCCTGAAGCCAGATCCGAGTCAGTGCCTCCTAGTGGGGAAAGGCCCCGTGTCCCATTCCCTGCCCCATTGACCCAACCGTCCCTCCAGGTCACAGCCAAAGTGATGTTCTCTGCATAGCTGTAATTTGCTCTATTAGACAACTGTCCCCCTTCCCCACTTGCCACACGTCTGCTATCCCGCTTTCCCTCCCCTGCTGACCATAGCTCTATCTTGTAGCAGTGAGTTCCTCTGGTCATGGCCCTTTGCTGAGAATACCCAGCCTGGACATTCTGGAGGACCAGAGAGGTCCCCTCTGCTATTTCCCCTTCCTCCTTTTCCCCTCCTCCATTATACCTTCAACCCCTCTTCTGTCTCTCCCCAGGGCACCATGGACCGAGGCAACATGACCCTCTCACCCATAACCTGGACAAACTCCAGCCAGCCCCCAGCATCTATGAAGAGCACTAACCTGGCCATTGCTGTGTTGCTCTTTGCCACCTTCCTAGTGGGTGTGGTGGGGAACGGGCTGTACCTGTGGGTGCTGGGGCTGAAGATGAGGAGGACGGTGACCACCCTCTGGTTTCTCCATTTGGTGTTCTGTTCTCTCCTCTTTACCCTGATGCTCCCTTTCTTCACTGTCCATGTTCTCCTTGGTTTCCACTGGGTCTTTGGCACTGCCATGTGCAAGGTCCTCAGTGCCTGCACTCACCTGGGCATGTTCTCCTCTGTCTTCCTCCTTGCCCTCATCAGCCTGGACCGCTACACCCTCACCTGCCGCCCCGTCTGGTCCCGGCAACACCGCACCATGTCCTGGGTCAGGAAGCTGGTCATGGGTGTGTGGCTGGCCTCCTTCACCCTTAGTGCTCCCTACCTGTTTTTCCAGGAGACCTGGGAGGTGGAGGGAGACAGGGTCATTTGCACCATTTATTACATCCTCTCCAGAGACCAGGACAGAGCTGAGGTGCAGGCCTGGAGGGTACACACGTACGTTGTGCTGTGCGTGGTCCGGTTCCTGCTGGGCTTCCTGCTGCCCTTCTGCATCATTGCAGTATGCTACGGCCGGATGGGGCTGGAGATGAAAGAGAAGGGGCTGGCACGGAGCAGCAAGCCCTTCAAAGTCATGGTGGCCGCGGTGGTGTCATTCTTCTTTGGCTGGCTGCCCTACCACCTCTACCAGAGCTTGACGCTCATCAGAGATGTGCCACAGTCATTGACTGATGCCTTCCTGCTCATTAGCATTATCACGTTCTGCTTCAACGTCTGCTTCACTCCAGTCCTCTACCTCTTTGTGGGGCAGACGTTCCATCAGGTGCTCAGGACGTCCCTCTTCGCTCAGGTCAAAGCGGCTTTTCATGAGGATCTCGATAGTGATGTGTCTGGACCAGATTCTAGAGGGAGAACAGGCGAGAAACTAACTGCATGGAAGTAGAGAAAAACTTGAACTCCTGCAAAATCTAGATACCTGTTACTTTTAAACTGATTGGGTTCTAGGTATCTCAATATGTCCTTACTGCATAGAATTTCTTTGGGTCTAGATTCACAGCTGGCTCTAGATTCTCATGTGTTCTATGTCTCTTGGCATATTATAATTAAGACTCCAAGTCTGTCACAGAGGTCACAGATTCTGTGACTTTTTGTGACCTCTGACTTCTGCAGTGGCCAGTGCTGGCTCAGGGTTGCCTGAGCCGGGCATACCCAGGGCCAGCAGCAGCAGTTTGGGTGTGTGGGAGAGGGCTCAGGACTAGGGGAAGGAGTAGGAGGTGGGGGGGTACTTCTTTCGGGATGGGGCCTTCCTGGCTCCCACTGGCACGGCCCTGCAGCTCCTAGTCGGAGGAGAGGCCAGGGGGCTCTGCGTGCTGCCTGCACCTGCAGGCTCCACCCCTGGAGCTCCCACTGGCTGTGGTTCCTGGCCAATGGGAGCTGTGCAGCCATGGATTGTGGTGGGAGCAGTGTGCAGAGCCCACTAACCCCTCCTCCATCTAGGAGCTGCAGAGACATGCAGAGCCAGGTAGGGAGCCCCTGCCAGACCTGCCTCTCCCCCAGCACCAGCAGGGGTCCCAGGCCACGCGCTGCAGCCCACCCCAGCACCAGTGGGATGCGGGCCACCTCCTGCAGCACCTCCAGAACACCCCCCCAAGAGCACCCGTGGCCTCCTGACCAAGCTTTAGTTAAGGGTATATAGTAAAAGTCCTGGACAGGTCATAGGCCATGAATTTTCGTTTACTGTCTGTGACCTGTCCATGACTTTTACTAAAAATACCCATGACTAAAACATAGCCTTAATTATAACCCCCTAGGGTCCAGAGGGTTCTAGATTCCTGTTTGGTTCTAGAACTCTATAGCTGTCATGGGTATAAATAGTGTAAAACTCCATATGATCCCATGAGTTTTATACTAGGCTGACTCTGGAACTGCGTGTAGTTTTAGATGTCAAAATGCTTTTCAACTGAATTAAAGTCCATGCATTCTAAATCTATCGCTGTTGATAGACCCTCATGGATTCCAAGTTTCTTAAAGCCTGGTAGGGTCCCTTGGGCTCTAGATTCCTGGGTAGTTCCAGAATCTTGCACTTGGGGTATGGATTTTATACCCAGTGGTATTTCACAGGTTCTAGAATCCTAGCATTCTAGAACCTCCTGGGTTTCACCACTCTCAAACTTTAAAAACCAGTCTCTTCTAGAACCTTGTTCACCTGAAACACCTGGTGTTAAAACTGACTTCATGATGGGGTAACCACCCCTCCCCAAATGGAATAACCAAAAATCACTAGTTACTTTGGGGCATGGAGAAAATGGGTCAGATTGTGAGTGGATGTAAATTAACGTGTCTCAGTTGAGCTTATTTCAGGACTCCTGAATTCTATCTCCAGTTCAGGGAGGTGAGTGGGGTTTGGTGGGTTAAAGCATCATAAATTAGGAATGGCTCATCTGATAGACTCGTGTTCAGTGGCACGGAGTCCCCTAGGTTGATGCCGCTTGTCTTTGGTGGCAGGGAGTCCCACAGGTTAACCCCACTCATATCCAGTGGCAGGGAGCTCCACAGGTTAAAGCTAAGTATATCAATTGTCTGTGGCTTCTTATATTCAGAGATTCTAAGGTCAGAATTGACCGTTGTAACCATATAGTCTGACTTCCATATAACACAGGCCAGAGCACTTCCCAAAACTAATGCCTACAGCAGATCTTTCAGAAAAATGCCCATCCTTGATTATAAATAGCCAGTGATGGCGAATCCACCGCAAACCTCAGTCAATGGTCCCAATGGTGAATTCCCCTCGCTATTAAAGACAAGCACCTTATTTCCTGCCTGAATTTGTCTAACGTCAGCCTCCAGCTACTGGGTCATGTTAGACCTTCCTCTGCTACATTGATGAGCCCACGGTCAAATATTTGCTCCACATGGAAGTACTGACAGATGGGTATCAGGTCCCTGCTTAACTTTCTCTTTGTTAAGCTACAGAAATGGAGCTCGGAAGTCTCTGTCTAAGACTGTCCACACTGGGGGCAGTGTATAGAACTCCACATCTCAGTCCAAAGGGAATTAAAACACTCCTCTTCTGGGTGCCAATTTATTCGGCCTGTGGAGGGGTGTATGAGGCCCCCTGCTGGAGGCCTCGTGGCCCTGCCACATCCTGACCCATAAAAGGGCAGTGTGGTTTGCCTGGCTGAGCTACAGGATCTTGGACAGAGCAGTGCTTGCAGAGACCCGGGGGAGCGAGAAGGAGCTCTGGGATGGCTGCTGAGACTTAACCAGGACAAGCCCCTGAGGTGTGGGTAAAGAACATGCTGGAGAAGTGGCCCAGGGAATTGTAGCAGTGACACAGTTTATTTAAAAGCACAAGGCAGATGGCTGATATCTATGGGGTCCCTAGGCTGGGATCCAGAATAGTGAGTGGGCCTGGATCCCTCCACCCACTAGCCACTCGGAAAGAGGCCTGGACTTTTGATGCACCCTAGAAGGGGGAACTGAACTCTTTTAGTGGCCCAGCAGGAGAGCTGGGGCCAGAAAGGCCCAGAGAGGGTGAAGACATCACTTCCTGGGAGGGAGCCCTGGGGCACTACTTCATACCAGAGCAGAGACCATTTGAGAGAGCCCAGAAGGGGCTGGGAGCCAGTTTGAACCAGGGTGCTGTGATGGATTGAGGAGCAGGTCCAAGGACAGAGCTGCAGATCGACATGCCAGAGGGCACTGCGACAGGCCCCTGTTGGACTGTACCCTGGACAAAGTTTGGTTTGTATTTCACGTACAGACTGTGTGTGACTTGTCCGGAGGGCTCAGTTGCTGAGGAGTCACCACCAGGCTCTGCCACAGTGGGGCGCTGGTGATAGGACCTGACATGCATCGGTCCTCCAGACAGCAGTGAAACACTCTAGCAGCATAGTGTCCCGATGCTGAAGTGAGGCGTGGAGGACACCGCGTGCAGGTGCAGAGCGCTGCATTGGGTATGTACCCAAAAGATCTGGGGTGGCTTTACTAACCTATGCTGGGCCTCTCAGTCCACATGGCCGCTTACACCCGGGCTAGCTGTCGAGGCAGCGTCCGTACCCTCTGTGCTCCTGTAAGCTGTGTAAGACAGGTTTTCCAATCTTTTGATCCTTCTCTTGGCTCTTCTCTGACCCCTCCCTGATTGATCACCATCCCCTTGGGACTGTGGGCACTGGAACTGGACACAGGATGCTGGCTGATCTAGTGGTCTGGAGCCTAGCAGCGGGATCTGGGGGTCAGGACACCTGGGTTCTAGCTGAGTTTGGGGGGGGGGGGCATGGCCTCTAGTAGGGTAGAGCAAAGAGTCCTGGGGGCCAAGACTCTTGGGTTGTATCCCCAGCTCTGGAAGTGAGGTAGAGTTTGCTGGTTTGAGCGGTGGGGTGGCTGGGCTTTGAGAAAAGAGAAGTGAGGATTCCTGTTTTAGCTACATGTTCTTGGTAAGTCCCTTGGTAAAGGAATTCGTGGAAATGGGGCCACTTCCTTTTCTAGCTTAAAACCCTCAGTAGCTCTGAGTTCTCCTTGGCGTGTCTGTTACACCGAACCTGGCCACTGAGCTGGGACCTATAGACCCCCGACGGGAACCCGACACTACTGGAAAAACAGACCCCCCCCCCAACTGCACGGTATGCAACAACAGGGGTAAACTGGGAGGGGGGTCTATTTGGCAAGCCCAGGGGATCTGAAAGTGAGGAGACCTGTGTTCTTTTCCTGGCTATGGGAGGGGAGTTTGGTCTAGTGGTTAGAATGGGGGGAGGGGCTGGTAGCCTGATCTCCTGGGTTCTATTCTGTTTATAAGGTGGATTGTCTTTGGCTGGGTGGTGAAGGAGATGCTGTTCTTCCACTGCTGAGGCATGAGGGTCCCTGTATCTCTGTCTGCCCCCCCTTTCTCCAACCTCTTTTGGACCCTCTCTCCTACGCCAAGGGTCTCCCCTACCCTGACACTGTTATCGACCAGCGCAGGAGCCATCTCTGGCCACTCCCATGTGGGTGAGAGGGGAAATCCGTTCACAGCTGCGAGTTTTCTTCTTTGCCATTATCCTGCCGTGGGGGGCTGAACCTTCGGGTGCTGGAGCTGAAGATGAGGAGCACAGTGACCAGCCAGTGGTTCCTCTACGTGGTTCTCAGGCCCCTGTTCTCCTCCTATTGTATACTGGTGTTTGCTGCAGTTCCGCTGGATCCAGTGCCCCTTAGAGGGGGAAAGGCCCCATGTCCCTTTTCCCACCCCCCTGAGTCAGCCAAACATCCAGATCAGAGCCACATTGTTTTCTCTGCGTGGTTCTGTGTTTGACCCTGTAGACTATGTCCCCCTTCTCCGCTCCTCCCACTTGCACTGTCCTCCTTTCCCCTCTCCACCTGCCATCCTGTCTTGTAGCAGGATGCATAAAGTAAAAGAGACCTGATTTTCCACAGGGAGGGTGCTCGACACTTTCTGAACATCAGACCACTCAAGTTGGAGACACCCAAAACCTTGAAGCTCCAAGCATGACCAGCCACTTTGGCAAACTTAGATCCCCAGCCCTTGGCCCTTTGCACAAGAGTCCTGTGCCATAAACCTCCAAGGAACAATCCTTCCAGAACTGGGACCTCCCCTAGGTGCAGAGTATGACGGGCTTCCCCCCTTAGGATGCCACCAGAAGGGCTGAGATACCACTGAGCCTGCCTGTTATGCCAACCTGGGCACCCTTTTTACCTGTCTTGCTGAGCCAAGCTATTAAGCTTCCTCCAGGACACACGCAGGCAGGGCCACACCAAACTACAAAATGAAACAGACACTGAGATCAGTTCAGGGAAGGCTCAACTTAAAGGACTTACCCCAGCAATCAGGTGTCCACCTCCCTTGGAGTGCAGACGCAAACGTATATTATGAAATCTGCCTTCTCCCTCAATGAGGAGGAAGGTATGCACAGCCTCTTTCTCTCCCCCACCCACACTTTTAATATGAAACTTACACCCAGGGTTATATTATAAACAAGAAATAATTTTATTAACTACAAAAGGTGAATTCTAAGTGAGTATAAGAGATAGCAGACAGAAGAAAGCAGATTACTGAGCAAATAAAACAAAGTCCACAAGCTAAGCTCAATATACTTAAGAAACACGTTACAACATGTAATTGCTTATCCTAAATGTTATTTTAGGCTGGTTGCAACGTTTCTGTGGTTCAGAGTTTCAGTTATTTTTCTTTTCAGACTGGACCCCTGTGTCAGTCTGGACACACACCCCCCTCCCCCGCCTTTCCTCCAGGTGGCTTTAGCAGTCTCTCTTCTTGGGCAGACAGGCAGTTTAGAGGAGGAGGCACGTTTTCCTTCCTTCCCACCCTTAAATAAGATTTACATAAGGCAGGAATCCTTTGTTTCCCAAACTTGACCCCCCCCCCTTTCCTTCCAGTGGAAAGTTACAAGCAGTCCCAGGTAATGTTTAGTATCAGATGACAAGACCACCTGGCTAGTGGTGTCACAGTTACTTCCCTGGACGCCTCCCAGAAGGGAGAGAGATCAGTATCTTCATGGTTTTACTGTTCCTTCCTCTGGCTTGTCAAATTTGATGACCTGTCATCTGGTGGGTGTCTTCCCAATACACACCTAGTTGTAATGGTTACATAGTCCATATTCCTTACTTTAGATACAGAAATGATACATGCATATAAATTGGATAATCACATTCAGTAAATTATAACCTTCCAATGATATCTTACAAGACCCATCATGCATAAAGTACATATCAGTTATTTCATACCCATATCATAAGAATATTTCCATAAGGAATATGGAGTGCAATGTCACAAACAGTTCTAGAAGGTCCTGTTTCCATTCCCTTCACCGTTAGGGTAGAGAATCTTCTCAGTTTCTGCAATGCCTACAAGAGGAGGTTTGCGCTCTGGGCTTTATTTTTAAAAATATGGAGTAACCAAGAACTCTGTAGATTCTTGAACTAGCCACATATCTAGAACCCATGGGATCCTACTGGGTTTTCAAACAGAGAGGAACTTGGAAACCATGAGCTCGTAGACCACAATGGTACTGATCACATTTAAAAACACTGACAAACCTGGAATCCAAGAGTTTCCAGAATCAGGCATATACTAAAGTCATGGGATCCTATTGGGTTTTCAAATCTACAAGAGGTTAGAAACAATGAGATTCTAAACCACACAGGATCTGAATGAGTTTTTAGGCACTGACAGACCTAGAACCCAATAGGCTCCAGAACCAAAGTATAGCGAGAACTCATGGGAACCTATTGGGTTTTAAAACATATAGAGGGTGAAAACAATGAGGTTCTAGCGCACATCATATCTGATACTGTTTCAAAACATTGATGGGCCTAGAACCCAATAGATTCTAAAACCATCTGTATAGCTAGAACTCATGGGCACCTTTTTGGTTTTAACATAAAGGGGGTTGGAAACCATGAGGTTCTATATCACATAATATTCAATGACATTCCAAAACATTGGCAGACCTAGAATTCAAGAGATTCACAAACCACCCAAGATTCCCAGAACCCATGAGATCCTATTGAATATTGAAACATTGAGAGATAGTGTATGTCACTTTTGCAAGATTAGCTGCACTTCTGTCCTGAGAGTGCAATTGGATAACCCGCCAGGTGGTAGGCCTTGTGCTTTTAACCTTTCCCAGGTGGACTCTGGCAGTTCTCCCACACTTAGTCTGAACCCTGGCTTACAGCACCCTGTGGATCAAGCAGCTTACACTACAGGTCTGACTTCCGGAGTCTGAACAATGAGAAGCCAACTTCAACCAAAGTCTTGTTTCCCTCTGAACATGAGCAATGAAGCATTTAGAGAAACAAGGTTTTAAAAGAACAGACATGCTCATGTCTAACTTTCCTACAGCCCTCCACCCTGGCTGGTGGCCTACACAGACCTGGCTTCCTCAGACACCACCGTGGGCCCTAGGAGAAAACTGGTGGAGCACCTCAACAACGTCTGCCTCTCCTCTGGATAGATTCAGAGATAAAAGGCCAGAAGGAGCATGGTGGTCCCCTACTCTGACCTCATGCAGAACATCCATGAAATAGTCCCTGGTTGAACTAGAGCAGATCTCTTAGAAAAACACCAGTCCTGCCTTAAAAATTGCCGGTGATGGAGAATCCACCAGGGATGGTCCTTTCAAGTATTTATTGTCCATTGGATCTGCTGGCCCCCAGCCTTGGCCAAAATTTTGTAACTTGGCTGGAGCTGGCAGGTGGGATCCTCATAATTACTTGGACGTTGCCTCTTCACCACCCTGAAGTGTTCATGGGCAGGTGGTTTCTCTGGAGCTGCTCTTTGTTCTGCCAGCTTGTTTTCCTTACTGGCTGCTCTTAAACTAAGCCAGAGGCTCCACAAACTCAATATCCCAGTGATCGGGTCACGGGGTGGTTGTAAAGTATTTCAGAGCCGCCACAAAAACCTTGAATCTATGTAGTTCAAGTAACACCCAGGAATGATTATTACTTATTATATTTTATTTCAGGTAGTTTTGGGATCCCCAGTCCTGGCTCAGTGCCCTGCTGTGCTCAGCACTGTATAAACACAGAGCAAAAAGAGAGTCCCTGCACAAGAGAGCTCACTGTCTAGGGAGGCAGGATAGATAGAGACCAGGACTGAGTCTCAGGAGGCCTTGGCACTATTCCTGGCTCTGCCACTGGCCATCTGGGTGACCTTGGTCAAGTCACTTCCACACTCAGTGCCTCAGTTTCCCCATTTGTAATAACTGCTACTGACCTCCTTGGTAAAATACTTTGAGATCTACTGAGGACAAGCACCAGAGAAGAGCTAGATAATGCTATTATAATAGACAGATTCTTCTATAATATACTACGACAAATGGATTTTAAACCATTTGGAAATCTAGATCCCCCATGAGATTTTTGCATCAAGCAAAGAATCTGGAACCTGTTGGATTCTATATGGTTTAAAAACACTCTAGAATCCAATGGGGGTAATAGCAATAGTCATGAATCTGGAACTCATGGACCCTATTAGGTTTGAACATATCAAGAGGCTTAAAATGAAGATTCCAGAGCCAGCCAGTGATGCAGAACCCATGAGAATCAGTTAGGTTAGAAGACATTGAGATATCTAAAACAAATGAGATTCTGGAGTCAGCTATTGATCCTGAACCCTTTAACACCCATTGACTTTCATAACATTGAAAAACCAAGAACAAATTAGGTTCTAGAGCCAGATAATGATCTAGAATCTTTAAAGACATATTGACTTTGAAAAGATTGAGAGACCTAGAACACATGGGGTTCTGCACGTGAGAAGGAATCTGGAATCCTAAGGATACTGCTCGGTTTATTAACATTGAGATATCGGGAGCCAATCACGTTTTTAGTTCAATCAGGGATGAAGGAACAGGTGGGATGACAAGTTTCCAATGCTCTCTTATTCTAGGCACTTTCAGGCCATCTCCAGTTCTGATCCCTCAACTTCTGTCCCTTGTTTCCCACTGGTCTCAGGTGCTTCGCTGCCGAGATCATCAGCTAAAGCTGTCTTGAGCAAAGTGATGAGGGATATCCTGAGCACCTGCCGGAATTTCTCCCCCCACAAAGATGTAGAGGATGGGTGGGTGCAGCAAGTGTTTAAACAAGTCAAGATGGTGTAAATAAGCATGAAGGCACTTATGACCGACACTGGCACTGCATTCTTGTAGAGCAGCAGGCCATGATAGAGGTGGTAGGGCACCCAGCAGACAAAGAATGACACCACTGCAGTCACCATGACTTTGAAACGCTTCCCGCTCCAATCCCCTCTTCTTCATCTCCAGCCCCATCCAGCACTGGCATCCCACACTGGTGCAGACTGGCAGCAGGAAGCCCAGCAGGAAGTGCACCCCAAACAGGACCGGATGGAGACGTGTCTTCCAGCCCTGTGTCTCGGCTCTGTCCCACTCTTCAGAGAAGGTGTAACTGTTGGTGCAGGTGACCCTGCCTCCTCCATCTCCAGGAGACCCCAGAAACCCAGTAAGGGAGCACTGAGGGCGAAGGAGATCAGCTACACACCTGCAACCAGCTTCCGGACCGGAGCCACAGTGCGGTGATGCCAGAACCAGACGGGGCGGCAGGGGAGAGTGCAGTGGTCCAGGCTGGTGAGGATGAGAAGGAAGATGGCAGAGAACATGCCCAGGGAGAGGCAGGCATTGAGGAGCTCACACATGGCCGTGCCGAAGACCCAGCGGAAACCCAGGCAGATGTAGATGCGAACAGAGTTATAAAGCAGGACATGAGCAGGTAGGTGAGGACCAGATGGAAGGACAAGAGGGAGATCATCATCATCCTCATCCTCAGCCCCAGAACCCACAGCCAGCCACCCCCACTGGGAGGTTGCCACATGCAGCTGCCACTTCCCTTCCCTTCCCGAACAGCTGGGGGTTGCTCCCACTGGCTGCTAGGCTGGTGGGCAAGGTGGAGGGGCAGTGAGGAGTTGGGCTGGCTGGAAAGGCAGAGGGGCCTTTTGGACGGGGCTGGCTGGAAAGGCGGAGGGGCCTTTTGGACGGGGCTGGCTGGAAAGGCGGAGGTGCCATGAGCCCTAAGGAGGTGTGGGAAGAACACAAAGGGGATTGTAGAAGAGGGAGGGAGAGACAGAAGTATGGAGCCCTAGCACTGACAATCCCTGCATTTCATTATCCTCTCTGCACAAACCAGCAAGTCCCCGAGCCCGATACAGAAAGAACCAGGAGTCCTGGCTCCCAACACACATACCCCCTGATCTATGTCACTGGACCCTATCCCCTCCTGAAGTCATGGATATAACCCCGGAGTCCTGGCTTCCACCCCACTCTCCCCGTTCCAACTCAGTAGACCCCACTCTCCAAACAGAACTGGGGTTACAACCCAGGAGTCCTGGCTCCCAGGACACTGCTCTAACCACTAGATCCCACTCCTCTCAGATTTCAACCTTGGTCTAGTGTACCGTGCCACTGGGGGCTGTTCTCCCAGTAGCGTTGGGTTCCCATCAGAGATCTCAAGGTCCCGGCTCTGAGGATGGGGCCTGTGTAATCAACACTCTGGGGAGGGCGGGTGTGACTGAGATTTTATCTAGAACAGGAAGGGGCAGCATTTCACATGGGTTGTCTCACGCAGGGATGTACCCACAACATATAGATAACACAGGACCCCTAACGGCTATTGATCTGCTCTAACCACTAGACCCCACCCCCTTCCCAGAGCTGAGGACAGAACCCAGGAGCCCTGGCTCCCAGTGCCCCCTCCCCCTGCTCTAACCCACAAGACCCCCCACTCCTTGGCTGGGAGTTGCATTATTTGTGACTCAGCCTTTGTTGTGAGCTCATGGGGCTCGTTTATCTCTGGGTGCAGCCCCTGTCAGGAAAGAACTTGTGCAAAATACAGGCCCTTCCTCTTCATGGGGCCATGCCTCAATAGATGAGCTCCTGGCCAAGCATCTAGTGCATTAGAGTGAGGGGGCTGTGAGGCAGGACTCCTGGGTTCTATGCCAGGCTCTGGGAGGAAGTGGGAGCCAGTTTTAAAGCAATTGTTATTACTTAGGTGGTTTCTCTGCTAAGACAGTGTCCAATGATCATTTCCGTTCATGGTTTGCAGTGTGTGGATCTCAGAGAGCAGATGGGGGTGGAGCATGTAGAGGACACAGAGTTAAGGGGAGGGAACTTAACACACAGGGGCGGGCTCTTGCATGCTGAGTACAGACTCACGGACACTTTGCTGGGAAAACACACGCCATCCAAAACTCTTTCTGCGCTGGGATCTGACCTGCCCAGGTGAGTCAAGATGATGGGCAGAGGCCCCTCGTTGGGTCTGAAGGGGAATTTCCTTTCTAAGGCTACCTAGAAGCCACAGACATTTGCCATTTTCAAGGCAAACCAGTGGGACTCCCTGTCACTGGGTATCAGTGGGGTTAGCCCGTGAAACTCCCTGCAACTGGGTAGTCCTGGGTTAAGCTGGAGAACCCAATAGATAGAAGTAGGAGGTGAGATCTGTGGCATGGGTTAATTTTTCTGACCCCCCTCCCTGCATCTCATTCCCAGAGCCAAGAATAGCTCCCACCCCCTTCCTCTAACCATTAGGCCATTCTGCAGAGAAGAAAGAACTCCAATCTAACAAGGCAATGGGGGGCACAGTGCCAGGCAGAGGTAAGAATCCAGAGGTCCTAGATCCAGTCAGGAATCTAGAACCAATAGACTTTCCGTTTAAACACATTGAGAGGCTTACAAGAAATGAGATCCCAAAGCCAGCTAGTGATGCAGAATCCAAGAGAATCAATTAGGATAGAACATATTGTTCAGGGCTGGCAACAAGGCTGTGGGGCAGAGAAGTAGGTCGGTGGATTGAGGCTTCCTGTGTTACAATGAGAGCGAGAAGGACCCTGCACGCTCTCTCGAGTCAGGGTATGGCAGCAATTCCTGTGACAGGCAGATCAGCACAGAAGACAGGTTGGGGTTGGGGTGGCTTTTTCCAGCTTCTAGCATTGAGTTCCACCATCACCAGCACCTGAATCCTGGGAGTCAAGAGGCTGATTCCCCACATACCTGAGCCGGCCTGTCCCTGCACTGCAGACAGATTGGACCTGGCGTCTGCTAGGGGGAAACGCCCTGTGTCCCATTCCCGCCCTTCTGAGCCAACCCATCATCCAGATCACTGTGACGTGGTATTCTCAGCATAGCTCTGTATTTGACCTACCAGACTGTCCCCTTCCCCGCTGCTCCCATGTCTCCCATGCCATATCCTCCTCTGCTGCCCATAGTTCTACCTTGTAGCAGAGAGTTCCACTGCCTATAGCCCAGTTCCTGAGAATATCCAGCCTGAATATTGTGGAGGACAAGAGGGTGCCTAGTTAGGTCCTGTCTAATAGTGCGTTCCTAACCCCCTCTGTTATTTCTTCATTCCTCCTCTTCCACTTTCTCCTTTCCCCTCCTCTGTTGTCCCTTCCAACCCCTCTTCTGTCTCTCCCCAGGGCAGCATGGACCAAGGCAATACGAATATCCCACCAACCACTGGGGCGAATTCCAGCCAGATCCCTGTAGCTGTGAGTGCTGCTCACCTGGCCTCTGCAGTGTTGCTCTTCCCCACCTTCCTGGTGGGTGTGGTGGGGAATGGGCTGTACCTGTGGGTGCTGGGACTGAAGATGAGGAGGACAGTGACCACCCTCTGGTTCCTCCACCTGGTCTCCAGTTCCCTCCTCTTCACCCTGCTGATCCCCTTCTTCATCGTCTCCCTCCTCATGGATTTCCACTGGGTCTTCGGCATGGCCATGTGCAAGCTTCTCAACACCTGCATCTCCGTGGGCATGTTCACCTCTGTCTTCCTTCTCACCCTCATCAGCCTGGACCGCTACACCCTCACTCACCATCCCATCTGGTCCCGGCATAACCGCACCCTCCCCCGTGCTGGGAAGCTGGTCATAGGGGTGTGGCTGGCCTCCTTCGGTCTCAGCACTCCCTATCTGGCTTTCCGGGAGACCCGGGTATTAGAGGGGGGCAGAATCATCTGCATCAACAATTATGCTCTCTCCGGAGACTGGAATGGAGTCGAGACACAGGAACTGGGCAGACAGGTCCACCTGGCTGTCTTCATTGTCCGGTTCCTGCTGAGCTTTCTGCTTCCTTTCTGCACCATCGCGGTATGTTATTTCCACGTGGGGCTGAAGATGAAGGAGAAGAAGCTGGTGTGGGCTGGGAAGCCTTTCAAAGTCATGGTGGCTGCGATAGTTTCCTTCTTCCTCGGCTGGTTGCCCTACCACCTCTACCACGGCTTAAAGCTCTCCAATAAGGAGGTGCCAGAGTCAGTGATGGGTGCCTTCTTGGTCATTTACACCTTCACGTCCTGCTTCAATGCCTGCTTCACCCCCATCCTCTACCTCTTTGTGGGGGAGAAGTTCTGGCAGGTCTTCAGAACGTCTCTTCTCACTCTGGTGAAAGCGGCTTTTGCCGACGACCTCGGCAGCAGTGCCTCCGAGTCTAGTGGAAGGCATGGGTCAGAAGTCGAGAACACAAAACAGTTGATGGCCTGAAGGTGCACAGACTTAGGGAGAGTTGAAATCTTGCCATCCCATTTGTTCTAGATTCCTGATGGTTCTAAATCCAAATGGGTTTCAGGTATCTTACTATTCATAAACCCTGTAGTGTCCCTGGATTGTAGATTCCCTGCTCTCTCTAGAATTCAATGCGTTCTAGGTGACTCAATTTTTTCAAACTCAGTGGGTCATCAATGGCAGCAGATTAGTAGCAAGCTCCAGAGTCTTGTTCGTTTTAGATCTCTCAATGTGTTCTAACCCAATTGACTCTCTTGGATTCTGCATCATTAGCTGGCTCTGGAATCTCATTTATTGTAAGTCTCTCAATGTGTTCAAACTCAAAGTCTATTGGTTCTAGATTCCTATTTGGATCTAGGACATCACTGGATTCTAGAGTGTTTTCAAACCACATAGAATCCAACAGGTTCCAGACTGATTGCTGAAAGTTTCATTGTGGTTCTAGATTTCCAAATGGTTTTAAATCCATTAGGGGTAGAAGAGTCTGCATTATAATAGCGATATCTAGCTATTCTCTAGTGCTTATCAGTAGATCTTAAAGAACTTTACAAGGAGGTTAGTAGCAGTCTTCCAGTTTTTACAAATGGGGAAACTGGGACACAGACTGGGGAAGTGACTAGGCCAAGGTCACCCAGTAGAACCTTCGGTCCGTCCAGTGGCAGAACCAGGAACAAACCCATGTCAGCTGTGTCCCAGCCCAGGTCTCTATCCATGGATCCCCTTAGATTGTGAGCTCTCTGGGACAGGGACTGTCTTTTCGCTCTGTGTTTGTATAGGGCCTAGTACAGTGGGGTTCTCAGTCAGGATTCGGGCTCACAGCGCTACCGAAATAAAAAATAATAATAAATAAACCTTCATGGGTGTTCCTTGAACTACATAGATTCTGTAAGTTTTGTGGGGCGGCTCTGTCGTAATTTACAAACACCACATGACCCACTCACTGGGATATGTCGTGTGGGGAGGCTCTGAGTTATTTTAAGAGCAACTGGTAAGTAAAACAAGCCGGCAGGACAAGGAGTGGCAGAGAAACCACCTGCCCATGAACATTCAGGGTGGTGAAGAGATATTTCGAAGAGGTCTGCTCTAGTTCAACCAGGGACTAATTCAGTGACGTTCTTGCAGCAGGTCAGACTAGGGGACCACCATGCTACTTCTGGCCTTGGAATCTCTGATTCTATCCAGAGGTCAGGCAGATGTTGTTGGGGAGCTGAATGAATTGTCACCTGGACCCATTGGGGTATCTGAGGAAGCCAGGCCTATGTGGGCTACCAACCCCGGGTGGAGGCTGTAGGTAAGTTAGACATGTGCTTAACTCCTCTATTTCAACAATTTTTTTCCCATTCCATCTGTTCAGATGAAAGAAGACTGCCAACCATGACAGATAACACATCTTGCTGATTCAAAATTCAATAGGATCTCATGGATTATAGGAATCCTGGGCCAGTTCTTAATACCTTGTGTCATAACTATAAAGGGAAGGGTAATAGCTCTCCTGTGTACGGTATTATAAAATCCCTCCTGGCCGGAGACTCCAAAATCCTTTTACCTGTAAAGGGTTAAGAAGCTCGGGTAACCTGGCTGACACCTGACCCAAAGGACCAATAAGGGGACAAGATACTTTCAAATCTTGGGGTGGGGGGGAGTCTTTTGTTTGTGCTCTTTGTTTGGGAAGTCGTTTGCTCTTGGGACTGAGAGGGACCAGACATCAATCCAGGTTCTCCAAATCTTTCTGAACAAGTCTCTCATATTTCAGACTTGTAAGTAAACAGCCAGGCAAGGCGTGTTAGTTTTTATCTTTGTTTTCTCAACTTGTAAATGTACCTTTTACTAGAGTGTTTATCTCTGTTTGCTGTACTTTAAACCTAAGACAGAGGGGGGTCCTCTGAGCTCTTTAAGTTTGATTACCCTGTAAAGTTATTTTCCATCCTGATTTTACAGAGATGATTTTTACCTTTTTCTTTAATTAAAAGCCTTCTTTTTAAGAACCTGATGGATCTTAAAACAAGGAAAAAATCAAAGGGGTTTGCATCTGTATTCACCAGGGAATTGGTGAAGAGTTTCTCAGGGTTTCCCAGGGAAGGGAATAAGCTTTGGGAATGGTGGCAGCGGACCAGATCTAAGCTGGTAGTTAAGCTTAGAAGTTTTCATGCAGGCCCCCACATTTGTACCCTAAAGTTCAGAGTGGGGAAGCAGCCTTGACACCTTGGGTCTCTGGTCTGTCAGTGTTTTGAATTTGAACTGGTCTGATGTGGGCTAAATTTAGAGCATCATGTTTTCCAAGCCACTGTATGTTTCAAAAGCCAATAGAGTCCTATGTATTCTAGATATATAGCTGATTCTTGAACAG
Organism: Terrapene triunguis; assembly: GCF_002925995.2. Lineage (NCBI taxonomy): Eukaryota > Metazoa > Chordata > Testudines > Emydidae > Terrapene > Terrapene triunguis. The sequence continues at coordinate 692,562 of NW_020665122.1, forward strand.
CTTGGGTTCTAGGTCTGCCAAAATATAAAAATCCAAACAGATCCTATGTGGTCTAGGACATCCTAGTTTCCAACCTCATATATGACATCGTAGACCACATAGGACCAGTTTGGGTTTAGAAAAACTTTGGCAGACCTAGAACCCAAGAGGTTCAAGAACCACTCAAATGTCTAGACCTCATGGTGTTCTAATGGGTTTGTGTGTGTATTTTACACATACACACACACACACACACAATAGTACCGCATGAGTAACGCTAAGATTATGTCACGGAGGTGGCGGAAGTCACAAAACCTGTAACTCAGCGACCTCCATGGCATTGGGAGCCTTGCAGCTCACCTGCCACTGACGGAAGCCGGGGACTTTGCAGCAGCCCAGCTTCCACTGGTGGCAGGTGGTTTCCAAGTCACTTCAGGACTCCAACCCCCACTACCCCAATTATTCAGAGCGAACAGCGACCCGAAGAATTGGTTATTGGCACAGGACTTACATGCCATTTGTGGTCCCAATTCAGCTCTGTCGTGGCTGAAGACACCAGGTCAAAGCTGATAATAGGGACGAGAACTCAAACATCTCCATGTTTAGATCAAAAGAGCTGTGGCTGTGTCTCTAAGCTCCCACGTGTCAGCTGAGCATAGGTGTTACTCACCCTCGATTTCCGGTGGAAGCCGTACCTGGCAGAGGTGTGAACTGCTATTAAACACAGGTGTGAACAGCTTGAGGCACGGATTCACTTTTGCAGTACGGCCACACCGGTCCTCTGTCCCGTGGCGTACCAACCAGGCTCGATGTTTCCCAAAGTTCGACCTCTTTGCTTTTTCCCCTCGCTCTGCACCGAGAATATTATAACCATCTGAACATGTTCAAACAGCACGTGTGGGGAGGGCCAGTATCGCGGGAACCCCTGGACCAAATGACCCCAAATTTGTGTCACAAACCCCACCCCCGCCTCCATTCCTCAGTGCTGGTTTTCAAGGCAGTTTCCCCCTGCATGGGGGTGTCAGTGCAGTGTGTGAATATTAACAGCAACTCACCTTCAGGGGGCTGCATCTCCTGACATCCCTGATCAAACGACCGCCCTTGGCTCCCGCAGACTCCAGCAGAGCCCCTGCGGCTTGGTGCCACTTTCCAAGTCGATGCGAGTCTGCAACTGGTTTTTAGAGCGGTGTGAAAAAATTAAGAGCGGCTCCTTTTCATGCGGCTCTAACTGAGGGCCCCGGATCACAACTCTTTAAACCTGCCCCTCTCACTCTGCCCTGGGCCTTGCTCAGAGATGGCCAATTTCAAGCCAAGCCGAGTGGGCGTGTGGATTTCAGAGAACTTTGACTCGTTGGTTCTGACAGGAAAAAGTTTCTCCGCAGCACAGCTGCAGGGGCGCCCTTAGCAGATCTGCTGTAGGCAGGACTCGGGCTCCCAGTTCTGAGCTCAGCGTCTGCAGCACCTGGTTGCAAGCAGCCCCCTCAATCCAACAGCCCTTGCCTCTCTGCACACTCACGTCCAACCCCGGGGCATCAGCCTGGCCGCACTCATGCCAGCCACTGTGACCGTGTCTCTGGGGCAAGGGCCTCTTTGAGAGCTCCGTCGACGCTCTAGCCCCTTTACACATGCGACTGCCTGCGAGGGGTGATGGGTGGAGTTGATATTTGGACACAGAGTACCGCTGGACCCCAGATTTCTGTGTGTCCCTGACCCTCCACACCTGACCGGTCTAAGGAGCCTGGCTGGGCAGTAGTGGATAATCCATTGGACTGATGGGGTCTGTGCCCAGGGGCTCTGGCCAATTGGGGGCCCCCGGAAAAATGGATGCCCTGCCCCAGCAGAAATCCCAGAGCCCTGGCAGAAGCACTGGGTGGGCGTGTCCAGGGAAACCCCCGCACGCCGAGACCACTCCCTGGCAGAAATGTTGGGTGGAGGTGGGGGAAACCCCAGTGCCCAGACCCCCGCTGCAGCCTTGGGACTGGAGGGCTCTTGCTCCCTGCTGAGGCCTCAGGGTTAGTGGTGAGAGCAGTGGAGGGGTGACTCAGGACATCTGGGTTCTAGCCCAGGTTGTGGGAGGGCAGTGGAGTCTAGAGGGTTAGAAATGCTGGAGTGTTGGGAGCCAGGGGTCTGGGTTCTATCCCTGGCTCTGGCAGGGTGGTGGGGGCTAGTTTTAAAGCTGTGGTTGTTTCTTAGGTGGTTTCTTTGCTAAGACAGTGTCCAAATGGTCATTGCCATTTATGATTTGCAGCTTCTCCAGCTCACAGACCAGGTGGAGGCGGAGCGTGTAGAAGACACAGAGTTAAGGGGAGTGACCTCAACACACAGGACAACACAGACTCACGGACCCTTTGCTGCGGAAACACACACCATCTGAGTCTCTCTCTGTGCTGGGTCCGGTGCTGCCCAGGTGAGTCGAGACAATGGGCAGAGGCCCCTCCTTGGGTCTGAAGGGGAATTTCTTTACTAAACCTATCTAGGAGCCACAGACATTTACTATTACCAAGGCAAACCAGTGGGACTCCCTGTCACTGGGTATTAGTGGGATTAGCCTGTGGGACTACCTGCCACTGGGTATTAATGGGGTAAACATGGGGACTCAAAAGACAGAGTTAATTGGTTGGTTCTGTGACCTGGGTGAATTTTTCTCTCTTGTTTCATGTTCATCAGATGAGGTGTTTTCTATTTACGAATCTCTAAACCACAGGACTGCACGTCCCTCCCACAGCCCAAGAGTTCTGACCTCCCACCCCTGCTAAATTGCTCCCCAATCCCAGAACTGGGGATAAAACCCAGGGGGCCTGGCTCCCATACCCCGTTACCTAACCGTTAGGCCATTCTGCAGAGTACAGAGGTCACCAGTCTAACAAGTCTGGGGGGGCGCATTCTGTGACAGAGGCAATAGCCCAGAGGTCCCTGGTGCAGAGCTGCAGCACGGCTGTGGGGTAGATAAGCAGCTTGGTGGATTGAGGCTTCCTGTGATACAATGAAGTGATAAAAACCCTGCAAACTCTCTCGAGTCAGGGTGTAGCAGCAATTCCTGTGACAGGCAGATAAGCACAAGGTGGGTGGGGGTGGAGTGGCTTTTTCTACCTTGTAGCTGTGAGTTCCACAGGCATCGGCTCCAGCATGCTAGGAGCCAACAGCACCGATCCCCACCTCCCTTAGCCAGGCAGTCCTAGGCCCTGAAGCCAGTTCAGAGTCAGTGCCTCCTAGTGGGGAAGGGCCCCATCTCCCATTCCCTGCCCCATTAAGCCAAACATCCCTCCTGTCCCCTTCCCCACTTGTTGCACGTCTGCTATCCCTCTTTCCCTCCCCTGCTGCCCATAGCTCTATCTTGTAGCTGTGAGTTCCTCTGGCCATGGCCCGTTGCTGAGAATACCCAGCCTGGACATTCTGGAGGACCAGAGGGTGCCCAGAGAGGTCCACTCCCATAGTGCATTCCTAACCCCCTCTGTTAATTTGCCCTTCCTCCTCTTCCAGTCTCCCTTCTCCCCTCCTCTGTTGTCCCTCCAACCCCTCTTCTGCCCGCTCTCCGTGTGCTCCTGTAAGCTGCGTAAGGGACGTTTTCTGATCTTTTAATCTTTCTCTTGGCTCTTCTCTGACCCCTCCCTGATTGATCACCATCCCCCTGGGACTGTGGGCACCGGAACGGGACATAGGATGCTAGCAGGTGTCTAGCAGGTCTAGTGGTCTAGATCCTAGCAGGGGGGTCGGGGGTCAGGACTCCTGGGTTCTTTCCCTGGCTCTGGGAGGGGAGTGGGTTCTAGTGGTTAGAACATGGGGGAGGGGCCAGTAGCCTGATCTCATGGGTTCTATTCTGTTTATAAGGTGGATTGTCTTTGGCTGGGTGGTGAAGGAGATACTGTTCTTCCACTGCTGAGGCATGAGGGTCCCAGTATCTCTGTCTGCCCCCCTTTCTCCAACCTCTTTTGGTCCCTCCCTCCTATGCCAAGGATCTCCCCTGCCCTGACACTGCTATCGACCCCCGCACCACCAGAGGATCCATCTCTGGCCACCCCCAGGTGGGTGGGAGGGGAAATCAGTTCACAGCTGCAAGTTTTCTTCTTTGCCATTATCCTGCCATGGGGGGATGGACCTGCGGGTACTGGAGCTGAAAATGAGGAGCACAGTGACCAGCCAGTGGTTCCTCTACCTGGTTCTCAGCCCCCTGTTCTCCTCCTATTGTATACCGGTGTTTGCTGCGGTTCCGCTGGATCCAGCGTCCCCTAGAGGGGAAAGGCCCCTTGTCTCTTTCCCCACCTCCCTGAGTCAGCCAAGCAGCCAGATCAGAGCCACATCGTTTTCTCTGTGTGGTTCTGTGTTTGACCCTGTAGACTATTTCCCCCTTCTCCACTCCTCCCACTTGCGCTGTCCTCCTTTCCCCTCTGCATCTGCCATCCTGTCTTGTAGCAGTGAGTTCCAGCAGTGAGGAAGGGTGCTGCAGAGTGACCGCTGGCCACAAGGGGGCACTCGAGTAGCAGGCACCGTGTTACAGAGACCCACGGGTAAATGCCACTCATGTACAGTGGTGGGGGGTTCCCTTGGTTAATGCCACTTGTGTCCAGTGGCAGGGGGTCCCGTGGGTTAGCCACACTGAGGAATAGATCTTGCGATTGGTCATCTGCTTCAATGAGGAAAAACATCTATTTGCCCTGGGACTTTTCCTTTCCGGAGTTGCACACTGGCAAAGTGATTGCATTTGCCACACCTTGGGCATTTGTGCCCACATGCAGGATGGTTCCATTTGGCTACGACGGCTTTTATAACAACCCTTCCTTGCCTCTGGCTTCTCTTGTTTTCACGGCTCTTGATGGCAGCCTTTTTTTAGCAGCAGGACGCCCTGCAGCCCGTGACCGCAGATCTGGGTGCTTATGAAAGGCGGATTTACACAGCAACCTACGTACGTGGTTTTCTGGCTCACCCGGCCTCTTTGATTGTCTTGCTGTGGTTTCAGCTGCCTGCTGTATGGCCCGCAGCACATTCAAGGAGTTCAATTTGTCTCCGTCACTGCCCTAGCTCACGCCGAGTCTACACCATGCCACACACAGTCCTCAATGCAGGAGTCCCACACGTCTCCACATTCACAAGGTCACGCTGCCAGTTGTAGACCGATTTAGAACTGATTTATACTTTCCCCGTCTGGCTGACTTCCAGTGCAAAATTCCTGCCTCTCGGGATGCTTCTCCACCCTGCACAGCGCCACCACTTATTCCTTAAGACTTGTGTATGTTTCTTTGCCACATTATCAAATGGAAACCTGTTCAATTTCCTCTCCCGCCTGCCACCTGGGGAAACCAAGCTGTTTGCAGCCCTTCGTCTCTTTGTCTGCACACTGGCCCCGCTCAAATCATGGCTTCCCCTTTCTCCGGTTCTCTCCATAGTGCCATCCCCAAATGTTCAAAAATCCTGAGTCGGGCTCCCCAAAAATCACGAGATCACGTAAACATACTCGATAGGGGGGTTATTTATTTGCCTTCCAAATGTGCCCCCAGTGCCCCCTAAAGGCTCAAAAAGTGGAAGTTTTCTCCACCGCCATGAGGGTTAGAAACTTCCTTTTTTTTTTTAAAGAGGGAAGGCTGAAATCGTCACAGATCCATTGATGCCAGGAGCTGGGGCTTTAAGGAAAACAATACGGATCATGTGACCCATGACAGAACCATGAGAGTTGGTAACACCGTTTTGTCGAACGCTGACCTTGCAGGAGATGCTAGTTGGCCCGTTCTTGTTTGTTCTCCTCTTTTCTTACTTTTTGTTTCGTTCTGACACCACAGCAACAACTGTTGCCAACAAGCTATTATAAGAAAAGCCGCAGTTCCCTCCAGCCCGCATCTGCGTGGTCAGGTCACACTTTGTTCTAGTTGGATCTTGTTTGCACACACGCACCTGCTCCCCAGTTGCTATATTGGATCCGGACAACGCCAACCACAAATGGAAGCCACAGCTCAGACTCTGTCTTAGCAGGAAAACCCACAGCAGAAAGTTCAGCTGCTTAAAAAACAGGCTGAGGTTGCAGCTTAGCAGAGCCTGGGTCCTTGAACTGGAGGGGAGGGACGCAGAATTATGCAGGGCCCCAGCTGTATCCCCTCGGCAAGTGCGACCATCCTCAAACCCCGGAAATGCCCCAGACCTGTGAGTTTTTGAGTCCTGCCCTGGGCAGGTTTTGCTCTGCAAACTCCTCCTCTCCCTCGCTCCTGAGGACAAAGGTTTGCTCGAAGAGCTGATGTTTCAAAGGCCTCTCGAATCCATGGGTGCAGTCGGATTGTCTTGAAACGTGCATTGCCCCATCAGCAGTGGGGGGACAGCGAGCAAGGACCATCCGGCAGGGCCAGCTCCAGGCACCAGCCCACCAAGCTGGTGCTTGGGGAGGCACCTGGAGGGGGGCGGCGCGGCGCTCCGGCCCCCGGGGAGAGCGGGGCCACGGCCGGGCTCGCCGCCCTGCCCCCAGCGGCCGGGGGGAGAGCCGAGCCCCGGCCGGGGGGAGAGCCGAGCCCCGGCCGGGGGGAGAGAGGAGCCCCCGCCGGGGCTCGCCGCCCTCCTCCCAGGGCTCCGGCCACCCCCCCTCGCAAGCTGGGGGGGGCGGCCGGAGGCTTTTTTGCCTTGGGCGGCAAAAAAGCCAGAGCCGGCCCTGCCATCCGGGACCATTTGGTCAAGAGGCCCTTTACTACTGCTTCCCCCTCCCCCACCCCAAAGTGCTTCTCTGAATTTTTTGACTGCTCCAAAAACCACATGGAGGCTGGCAACCTCTTGAATGATGGGAGAGTGCCACAGGGACTATGGGGAGATTGCGCAGCTGGAAATAGGACCCAGGATTCCAGACCCCCGGCCTCTCCTGCTCTAACCAATAACTCCCACTGCCTTCCCAGGGCTGAAGATAGAACCCAGGAGTCCTGCCTCCCAGCCCTCTCTGCTCTAGCCACTAGACTCTTGGCCAGGAGCTCATCTACTGGGACATGCCTGTATGAAGAGAAAGGGCCCATGATTCCAGAAAATCCTTTCCCAAGGGAACAGAACAAGAGCACTGGGAGAAACTCTCACCAAAGGCTGAATCATCAGGACAAAACTCCTGCCCAAGATGGGGAGTGGGGTCTAGTGGTTAGAGCGGGGTCGGGGGGGGAGGCTGGGAGCCAGGACTCCTGGGTGCTCTCCCTATCTCTGGGAGGGAAGTGGGGTCTATGGGGTGAGAGCAGTAGGGGGCTGGGAGCAAGGAAAAGAGAATCGAGGGCTCCTGTGTGTTATCAACATGTTGTGGGTGCGTCCCTAGGTGAAATGCTTCCACTTCCTGTTCTAGGTGTAACACGCAGCCCTCCTCAGAGTTTCATTACAGACCCCATACTCAGCCGTGGAACCCTGAACCCCCTGAGGGGAACCCAACTTTCTGGGGAAAATGACCTCCTGACTACATGGTAAGTGAGAACACATGCCCCACGCTCCTGAGCCAGCCATTCCCTCAGGTCAAAGACACGAAGCATTCTCTGTGTAGCTGTGGGTTTCAGCCCATAGACTATTTCCCTTCCCCCACTCCTTCCTCTCCTCCTATTTTCACTATCACTCTGTTCCCCCAGCCACCTCCCATAGCTCTATCTTGTAGCAGTGAGTTCCACCGGCCATGGCCCAGTTGCTGAGAATACCCAGTCTGGATATTCTGGAGGACCAGAGGGTACCCAGAGAGGTCCGCTCCAATGGTGCCTTCCTAACCCCCTCTTATTTCTCCCTACCTCCTCTTCCCCTCCCCCTTTTCCCCTCCTCTGTCATCCCTTCCAACCACTCTTATGTCTCTCCCCAGGGCACCATGGACCAAGGCAACACGACTCTCCAACCAATCACTGGGGCAAATTCCAGACAGACCCCAGCAGCCATGAGGGCCACTCACCTGGCTGCGGCCATGCTGCTCTTCACCACTTTGCCAGAGGGTGTGGTGGGGAACAGGCTGTACCTGAGGGTGCTGGGGCTGAAGATGAGGAGGACGGTGACCACGCTCTGGTTCCTTCACCTGGCTTCCTGCTACTTCCTGTTCACCCTGCTGATCCCCTTCTTCACCGTCTACCTCCTCCTGGATTTCCACTGGGTCTTCGGCACGGCCATGTGCAAGCTCCTGAATGCCTGCATCTCTATGGACATGTTCTCCTCTGTCTTCCTTCTCGCTCTCATCAGTCTGGATCGCTACACACTCACCTGCCACCCCATCTGGTCCCAGCATCACCGCACTCTGGCCCAGGCACGGAAACTGGCCGCAGGTGTGTGGCTGGTCTCCTTTGCTCTCAGCACTCCCTACCTGGCTTTCCGGGACACCCATGTGGATGAGGGCAGGATCACCTGCATTGATAATTACACCCTCTCCAGAAACTGGAATGGAGCTGAGACGCAGGACCTGGGGAGACGGGTCCACCTGGCCATCTTCACAGTCCAGTTCCTGCTGGGCTTCCTGCTTCCCTTCTGCACCATCACGGGCTGCTACGTCTGCGTGGGGCTGGAGCTGAAGGAGAAGGGCCTGGCACAGAGTGGGAAACCCTTCAAAGTCATGGTGGCTGCGGTGGTTTCCTTCTTCCTCTGCTGGCTGCCCTACCACCTCTACTATGCCTTGATGTTCTACAGAAATGTGCCGCAGTCAGTAACAGGCAGCTTCCTGGTCATTTTCATCATCATGTTCTGCTTCAACGTCTGTTTCACCCCAGTCCTCTACCTTTTTGTAGGGGGGACGTTCCAGCAGGTGGCAAGGACGTCTCTGTTTGCTCTGGTCAAAGCAGCTTTTGATGAGGATCTCAGTAGTGATGGGTCTGGACCCGAATCTAGTAGGAGACCTGGGCCAGAAATTGACACCATGGAAATGGAGAAAAACTTGGAATCTTGTGGGTTCTAGAGACTTGGATATTCTGGACATGAGTTCCAGGTGTCTCAATGTTTTAAAACTGAATAGAGTCCCTTGGGTTCTAGATTCCTAGCTAGCCCCATAATCATGTGTGTTCACGTTTCTTGGTGTGTTTAAAAAACCCAGTAGGGTCCAGAAGGTTCCAGGTCCCTGTTTGGTTCTAGAACCCAGGAGGTGCCATGTCTACAAATGGTTTTAAACATGATAGGCTCCCATGTGTTCTAGATTCCAGGCTGGTGCTATAACCTTTGTAGTTTTTATATGTCCAAATAGTTTTGCACAGCATAATATCCCATGGGTTCCAGATCTCTCAATGTGCCAAAGCCAGGTAGGGTCCTGTGGGCTCTAGGTTTCTGAGTAGTACTAAAATCATGATTTCTGAATGATTTAAAACTCTGTGGTGTCTTGTGGGTTCCAGAATCCTGGCTGTTTCTAGAAACTTCTGTGCTCTCAAAATATTAAAACCTGATCAGATACCATTTGTTCTACAATGGCATCAGTTCTAAAGCCAGTCAATGTAGTAAAACTGATTTAATGGTGGGGTTCTAGGCTCCTGTCTGGTTGTATAACCTCATGGTTCTAGGTCTATCAATGGTTTTAAATATCCAGAACAGTGATCTAATTAAAAGAAAACCCCCTCCTGCTGCTGTATCTAAAATAGAGAAGACTCTCCATTCTGCTGACGAAGTGCATGGACCAATGATCTCTCCTTCTAGAGCTGTGTTTTTTCAGAAGTCCAAGTTCTGTGGCTTCATTGCAGGAGATTCTTATAAAAACACGAAGGGCTACAGACCTCTGCTTTCTAAAGTGGTCCTTCATTTTGGTTGCCTGTAAATTCTGGAGGTTCCTGACATGCAACTCCTTCAAAGAGCCCTGCTTTTCAGAAAGACCTGAGTCGTCGTTCTCTGAAAATCTGGCCCCTGTAAGTGGTGTCAAGATGGGCACCCCACCCCCAACCATGGAGACACTGAAAATCACTAGTTTGGGAAACTGATCTCGAAATCCAGTGGGAGCATGGAGTGAACAAGCCAGATCTTGTGTTGATATAAATCAGTATAGCTCAATTATCCTCGGTTCAGAACTCATGGATTCTATTCCCAGCTCTGTGAGGGGAGAGGGGTTTAGTGGTTGGGGGCAGAGATGGGGTGCAGGACTCCTGGGTTTCATCCCCAGCTTTGGGAGGGTCATAGGGTCTAGTGAGTTAGTGCAGGGGGGGCTGGGAGCTAGGACTCCTGGGTTCCTTCCCAGGTTTGGCAGGGTCATAGGGTCTAGTGGTTAGAGTGGGGGTGGGAGCCAGGACGCCTGGGTTCTATCTTTGGCTCTGGGAGGGAGTGGTGTATTCCGTGCTTTGACCTCTCTAGCTCATCGCTCCCAGCAACATGCTGAGGGCCAGCCTCTGCTACAACACCCCCGCCCCCCTTCCCTGTAACACTATCTTTGTGCAACACCCTGCAGCGGTGAGATGAGCCTGGAAGTCTCTTTTGCAAGCAGGTGTGTGAACACTTTCCACCTCCCGCCCCATCCTGCTGTGGGCAGAGCCATGTGCAAGGGGAGATGCTGGCCACCTGCTCGCTGGGGTCCAGAAATGGGCTGGTCCCACATCGGCCACTGGGGTCTGCCGAGGTGGGAGGATCTGGGATCTGCATGGGGCGGGGGGAAGAGGAGCTGGGATCCAGCTAAGGGACAAGCTGGGAGCTGTGAAGGGTAAAACTAGATCAGGGATCTGCCGAGGGGGATCTGGGATCTGTGCAGGGCAAGGCCAGGTCAGGGATCTGCAGAGGCCATCAGCCCTGTGCAGTGCAGGTTGGGAAACTGCTGTGGTGGGAAACAAGATGTGACCTGGGTCCTTCCACCAAGCTCTGGAAGGGGAAGTGCCCATTGCTCAGCGGAACCCTTCAGACGTGGGACCCAACCCCACGAGGGAGCTGAGCTGCCCCGGGCCATCGACTCCTCCGGCAGTGGTAGGGGAAGAGGTCGCTCCTTTCCCCTGGTGCCCACCCAATACATAGCCAGGTAAGCTTAGATTCCCTTTGAGCAAAGAGGGCTACGAGTCAGGACTCCTGGGTTCTAACCCTGGCTCTGGGAGGGGAGTGGGGTCTAGTGGTTAGAGCATGGAGAGGCAGCTGGGAATCTGAACTCCTGGGTTCTATCCCTGGCTCTGGGACGGGATTGGGGTCTAATGGTTAGAGCAGGGGCTGGCTGGGAGCCAGGACACCTGGGTTTTATCTTTGGCTCTGGGAGGGGAGTGGTGTATTCCGTGCTTTGACCTCTCCGGTTCATCGCTCCCAGCAACACGCTGAGGGCCAGTCTCTGCTACAACACCCTCACCCCCCTTCCCTGTAACACTATCTTTGTGCAACACCCTGCAGCAGTGAGATGAGCCTGGAAGTCTCTTTTGCAAGCAGGTGTCTGAACACTTTCCCCCCTCCACCCCTTCCTGCTGTGGCAGAGCCATGTGCAAGGGGAGATGCTGGCCACCTGCTCACTGGGGTCCAGAAATGGGCTGGTCTCACATTGGCCACTGGGGTCTGCCGAGGTGGGGGGAGCTGGGATCTGCATGGGGCGGGGGGAAGAGGAGCTGGGATCCAGCAAGGGGACAAGCTGGGAGCTGTGAAGGGTAAAACTAGGTCAGGAATCTGCCGAGGGGGATCTGGGATCTGTGCAGGGCAAGGCCAGGTCAGGGATCTGCAGAGGCCATCAGCCCTGTGCAGTGCAGGTTGGGAAACTGCTGTGGTGGGAAACAAGATGTGACCTGGGTCCTTCCACCAAGCTCTGGAAGGGGAAGTGCCCATTGCTCAGAGGAACCCTTCAGACGTGGGACCGAACCCCACGAGGGAGCTGAGCTGCCCCGGGCCATCGACTCCTCCTGCAATGGTAGGGGAAGAGGTCGCTCCTTTCCCCTGGTGCCCACCCAATACATAGCCAGGTAAGCTTGGATTCCCTTTGAGCAAAGAGGGCTACGAGTCAGGACTCCTGGGTTCTAACCCTGGCTCTGGGAGGGGAGTGGGGTCTAGTGGTTAGAGCATGGAGAGGCAGCTGGGAATCTGAACTCCTGGGTTCTATCCCTGGCTCTGGGACGGGAGTGGGGTCTAATGGTTAGAGCAGGGGCTGGCTGGGAGCCAGGACGCCTGGGTTCTATCTTTGGCTCTGGGAGGGGAGTGGTGTATTCCGTGCTTTGACCTCTCCGGTTCATCGCTCCCAGCAACACGCTGAGGGCCAGCCTCTGCTACAACACCCCCACCCCCCTTCCCTGTAACACTATCTTTGTGCAACACCCTGCAGCAGTGAGATGAGCCTGGAAGTCTCTTTTGCAAGCAGGTGTCTGAACACTTTCCCCCCTCCACCCCTTCCTGCTGTGGCAGAGCCATGTGCAAGGGGAGATGCTGGCCACCTGCTCACTGGGGTCCAGAAATGGGCTGGTCCCACATTGGCCACTGGGGTCTGCCGAGGTGGGGGGAGCTGGGATCTGCATGGGGTGGGGGGAAGAGGAGCTGGGAGCTGTGAAGGGTAAAACTAGGTCAGGGATCTGCCGAGGGGGATCTGGGATCTGTGCAGGGCAAGGCCAGGTCAGGGATCTGCAGAGACCGTCGGCCCTGTGCAGTGCAGGTTGGGAAACTGCTGTGGTGGGAACCAAGACGTGACCTGGGTCCTTCCGCCAAGCTCTGGAAGGGGAAGTGCCCGTTGCTCAGAGGAACCCTTCAGACGTGGGACCCAACCCCACGAGGGAGCTGAGCTGCCCCGGGCCATCGACTGCTCCGGCGGTGGTAGGGGAAGAGGTCGCTCCTTTCCCCTGGTGCCCACCCAATACATAGCCGGGTAAGCTTGGATTCCCTTTGAGCAAAGAGGGCTATGAGTCAGGACTCCTGGGTTCTAACCCTGGCTCTGGGAGTGGAGTGGGGTCTAGTGGTTAGAGCATGGGGAGGCAGCTGGGAGTCTGAACTCCTGGGTTCTATCTCTGGCTCTGGGAGGGGAGTGGGGTCTAATGGTTAGAGCAGGGGCTGGCTGGGAGCCAGGACCCCTGCGTTCTCTCCCAAGCTCTGGGAGGGGAGGGGAGTCTAGTGGTTAGAGCACCTGCATAACTGACATGTCCGCTGGCAGTTCCCAGGTTTCGTAAGAGCGCTGGTTCACTTTGCACAACTGGGTGATGCTCCCTTCCCCTGCCTGCGAGGGGCGGGGGCAGGGGCGGGCTCAGTGCCCTTGGGGTCGGAATCTGGTAATCTAGGCCCAAAGGGCGGAAGTTGTGGTGGTGACTGTGAGACCGCAGAGCTGTGTGGTTTCCCAACACTTTTTCCGGGATGGGGCGGCTGGGAGTGTGGGTGGGGGATGGGGATAGAGTTTGGGGGGGAGGAGCAGCATGATGGGGGAATGAGGGGGCCAGGAGTTTGGGGAGCTGGGGGATGAGGGGTCAGGGGCATGGAGCAATGGGGGGGTTGGGGGTTGGGAGGAGGGACTGGGAGTCCAGGGAAAGGGGGGATTTTGGGGAGGTGGGGGATGGGGGGAGGTGTGAGGAGGCTGGGGCCAGAGGAGAGGTGGCAGTTTGGGGGAACGAGGGGGTCCTGTGGCCAATGTCTCACTGGGCCTCTTTCACACACCCCCAGCAGCCTCCCTCGCCTCCTAGCCATGAACGGCTCCCGTGCCCCCCACAACGCCACCGGGGCTGTGGAGGACACCATGCGGCACATCGCCATCAGCACCAATGCCCTGGTTTTGGGGCTGGGCTTGGCCGGCAATGGGCTGGTGATCTGGATCACCACCGCCGGCCGGGCCGGGCCGCCCACCTTCCCCTCGGCCTGCTACCTCCACCTGGCCGTGGCCGACCTGCTCTTCTCCGCCGGGCGCATCCCTGCCATCGTCCAGGAGGCCTTAAGGTCCCGCTGGCCCTTCGGCCGAGCCCTCTGCAAGCTTCACTCCTTCTCTCGCTACTTGGTTGTCTTCGCCGGCGTCTTCGTGCTCACCCTCATCAGCCTCCACCGCTGCCTGCTGGTGGCTCAGCCTGTCTGGGTCCGGAACCACTACAGGCCCCGGCTTGGGTGTTGGCTGATAGCTGGGGCCTGGTTCCTGGCCATCTGCTTCAGCGTCCCCTACCTGGTGTTCAGGGATGTGGAGACCAGACAGGGGGAGTCCTTCTGCGTCTACCAGAGACACCTGCGGCATTTCGTCGAGATGCCCCTGAGGTTGAGCCGGTTCCTGGGTGGGTTTCTGGTCCCTTTTGCCGTCATCGCCACATCCTACGTGGTCTTGACCTGGAAGCTGAGGAGAAGAAGCTGGGCGGGCTCCCAGCGGACCTTCGCCTTGGTGCTGGCCGTGGTGGCTCTCTTCTTTGTTTGCTGGTTGCCCCATCACGTCCTGGTGCTGCTCAGTACGTACCAGGCGGACAAAAAGATCTGGGGCGTGGCGCTCAAGCTGGCCAACGCCTTGGCCTACCTCCATAGCTGTCTCAACCCTGTGCTGTATGGGCTGATGGGGTATGCCCGGAGCAGAGGGCGCCGGAGGGGCTCCTTCCTGGGCATCTTCCGCAGGGCCCTGGCTGAGGAAGAGGAGGGATCGGGTGAGATGGAGACATCGCAGAGCATCAGACAGACTAGTTGAGAGTGGAGGACTTGGGACTCCTGGGTTCTATCCCCAGCTCTGGGAAGGGAACAGAGTCCAGTGGGTTAGGGCTGGGTGAGCGAGGAGTCAGGACTCCTGGGTTCTATTTTCCAGGTCTCCCATTATTTCGTTATGAGTGTGAGCTAAGACCAATCTCTGAATCTGTCTCTCGCCTTCTGCTTCAATTTCTTCATCCATAAAATAGGGGTAGTAATCCTTCTGTTGTCTATTTAGACTGTAAACACAATGGGGCATGGACAGTCACTCACTGTGCGTCTGTGCAGTGTCCAGCACAACGGAGGGCTTTGATCTCATTTGGGGTCTGTCTGTGTTGGGGATTAGGAGACAGATTCATCAGAACTGTAAGTCTTTGTGTGAATGGCTCAGTTTTGTGGAGTTTCTTGACTCAAAAAAGTTTTGGAAGAAAACTTTCAAAGTTGTCGCCAGCTCACATTTTGAAATATCCAAAATGAAAATTCCACCTTTCCGGCCCCAAATGCTTTTTTTCTTTTTTAAATTTAGGCTAATTTGTGTTTTTAAAAAGTTTTCAAATGGTCAACATTTAAAATGAAACATGTTGAAATGATCAAACCAAAATATTTTGATCAACCCAAATTGAAATTCCCCCTCTCCCCCCCCCCCAGATTTTCATGTTTGTGAACATTTTTGAGATTTTTTTATGTTTCCTCCCCATTTCGCACTGGAAAATTTTTCAAAATCTCCCCCAAAAATGTTGCAGGCCAGGAAATACCTGCTCAGATCTACAGATTATTTCAGAACGTCTTACTGTGGAGTTGGGACTGTGTGTGAGACAGTCACAAGTTGCATTAAAGCCAATGGGTGTCCTAAACACACTGCTTCAGGCTCAATGGAAGGAGAAATGAAGCCAATTTATGGAGTAGAGAGAGATACAGGCAGTGGAAGCTACCACCCAAGGCATGTGTCCGGTCAGAGCTGGGCCGTGTGGGTTATTCCCTGGTTGTGAACACGGTGGTGAAGAGAGTGGCTGCAGACCATGTGCATGGGAGGCAGGAAATCTGGAACAGGAGATCTGTGTGAGACCCAGAAAGGGAGCAGAGAGACAGAGTTTCTTGGGCACAGAGCCCGCTGGAGAGGCAGGCATGGGCATTGTGGTGCAAAGAAGCTGCCTGCTGCCACCTGTTTCTACAGCAGTCGGGGAATAAGGATAGTGTGTGTGTGTTCTCAGTAAATAAACAGGATTGTACCAAAGAATGGACCTGATTCAGAGCATCCATTTCTCTTCCTAATGGAACTTGCAACCCTACCAGGCCCAGAATATTAGCAAACCACAGGGTTCAAAAGGACGAAGCGTTCCCAGAAAAAGACAGGGTGCTGGGCTGCCCTGTCCCCCTCAGTGTAATTCCCAGTGTGGGTAGACGTACCTGAGCTAGCTTCGATGGAGGTAGCATGCTTAAAATAGACGATTTAGCCACAGCTAGTGGGGCTGGCTGCCTGAGGATGTAGCTAAGATCTGGGACAGGATCACGCCGCTGGGGCTACACGGCTAGCAGGGGGGTGTCTCTCCGAGCTGAGAATCTCACCTCCAGCTACAGTGTAGACGGACCCCAACTGGTAGAAGGCAGGTGACGGCTGAAGCGTTTCCAAGGGAGATGGTTCAAAATTTTCCAATGGAGCAGTTTCCCATCAGAAAACACTGATTTGACAACATGGAGATGTTTCGGGGCGGGGGAGGAAATCAATTTTTGTTGAAGCAAAATTATGAAAAAGTTAAGGCCAAGGCGTTTCATTGTGTGGATTATTATATAATTAATATCAAAAGAGGGTTGGCAGGATTCCAGTTTTATTATTTTATGACATCGTTTGTTTTTAAGCACACATTTTAGACCTTTTCTGATCGACTTCACATCTCACAGTTGCAGGGAAGTTTGGGGAGGGAGGAGAGACAATAACTATTTAATGGCGGTAGATAATGGGATTCACAAAGTTCAAAGCTTTATAACCGTTCAAATACAAATCGTCAACATCACCTGACAGAATATACAAAGTAAACCGCCTTCAACCAAACTCAAAGACGGTCACAAGCGGCGTTTTTCTTACTTTGCCCATCTGTAAATTGCAATGATTATCGATGAAATTTTTTTTTGGTGTGTGTACAGTGAAATTGACGTTTACCGACAATGGCTGATAACAATCGAATCCTTCCCAGCCTAAATAAAATACATCTCCATAGACTCATAGA
This sequence comes from Terrapene triunguis, assembly GCF_002925995.2. Taxonomy (NCBI): domain Eukaryota; kingdom Metazoa; phylum Chordata; order Testudines; family Emydidae; genus Terrapene; species Terrapene triunguis. The sequence continues at coordinate 709,217 of NW_020665122.1, forward strand.
TTTCAAGGCCAGAAGGGCCCATTGTGATCATTTAGTCTCACCTCCTTTGTAACGTAGGCCAGAGAACTGTCCTGAATTGATTTGTAGTTAATCTAGAGCGGATCTTTTAGGGGGGAAAAATCCCATCTTGATTTAAAAATGGCCTGTGATGGAGAATCCACCATGACCCTTTGTAAACTGTTCCAATGGTGAATTGCCCTCGCTGTGAAAAATGTACGCCATTATATATTGGACTGGGATTCAGGAGACCTGGGTTTTATTCCAAACTCTGCCGCTGGCTGGCTGAGCGACCTTGGGGAAAGTAGTCACCACTCTGTGCCTCAGTTTCCCAGACTAAGGAGGGACCTGATAACCGTTCTCAGTGGTGGGAAGGGCTGTTATAAAGAGGACGGAGATCAATTGTTCTCCATGTTCACTGAAGGTAGGACACGAAGCAATGGGCTTAATCTGCAGCAAGGGTGGTGGAGGTTGGATATTAGGAAAAACTGTCTCTCAGGGCAGTTCAGCTCTGGAATGAGCTCCCAAGGGAGGTTGTGGAATCCCTATCACCGGAGCGTTTTAAGACCAGGTTGGACAATCACCTGTCAGGGCAGGTCTAAGTTGACTTGGTCCTGCCTCAGCACCTGGGATGGACTAGATGCCCTCTGGAGGTCCCTTCCTCTGATTCTAATATAATAGATTAAAAAAAATAGCACTGCAATGAAGCGCTTCACGTTTTGTAAAGGCCGTTTTGCTATTTCTGACACAATGCTGGGTTTGTGGGGAATTTTGAAATTACAGCTTTGGATGAAAGGAAATTTGGAACTGTCAGAATTTCCCATGGGCCGCAAATTCCAACCAGCTCCTGTCGCCAGCCCGAGAGGATGAAAAATCATGAGCTCAGCCCCCTGAAAAAAATCACAAGATTGGCTTCAAAATCATGAGATTTGAATAATAATGATCGGTTTGAGGTCCTTTTATTGGGTTTCTGGTTCTTTTGGATTCATGTTTTCCAGCTCCTCACCTCAAACTATGAAGACTAGAAACTGATTGTTTGTTTGTGGTAGTGAGGGCTGAGATTTTCCCCAGTCACATGCCTCCAGCAGCTGGGGATTTCAGATTAAATAGGAGATCTGGTTTCTTCACGTAGCTGGATCTTGTAAAGAGTTAACCGTCACTGAGTTTACACAGTCTCTCAAGTAAAGAATTATAAGCAGCCGGTTGTGACAGACTTGGTTTTAACTTCAAGAGCAATCTCAGACTCAACTATTTGCCAATGTTTTGTTGGGCTAAAGGGCAGGTGGTAAACATCTGAAGAGGTTATGGCTGGTGGCACAGGGCATGCAAAGCTACATTACTCAGGTAGACCAAATCAGGACAGTTCCATTGACTTGAATCTGGCCCATTGACACCAATGGAGATACAGCTGATTGACCCCAAGGGGGATCTAGCCCCATTAAGTCCAATGGAGCAATGTTGATATCAGCCAGTCCCTTGCCCTGGGGTTAGATCAGAGCTTGTCCTCCCTAGAGGGGAAAGGCCCTGTGCCCCATTCACCACCCCCTTGAGCCATCCAGTCCCCACCCTGGGACTGGATCAGAGCCAGTACCCGCTAGAGGGGACAGGCCCTGTGTCCCATTACCCGCCCCCCCGTGAGCCAGCCAGTCCCTGCCCTGGAGTCTGGTGGGAGCCAGTGCCTCCTTGAGGGGAAAGGCCACATGCCCCATTCCCTGCACCCCTGAGTCAGCCTGGGGCCCTGAAGACAGACGGTGAGAAATTAACAGGTTGTTGCTATCTGCAGGTGCCAGAGGCCAGCTGGGTTTCAGTCGTTCGGCGCCGTCTGTGCCGACCGGGTGTTGGGTTACAGGCGCTGAACAGGTAAAGGTCGTTGTCTTAGCATCTCGTGGCTGGCTTTAAATCCATATGACCAGAAAATGCTCTAGACGCTTCCTCGCCGAATGACCTTCAGCTGCCCCCTTTGTTCAACCTAATTTTCACCTTCTAGGTGCTAAACCAGCCCTGGGCTCCCCCCACCCCCAGCTCCGTCAGTGCCTTTCACTCCTGACCCACAGCCCCCTGCTAGTCCAGCCCTGCGTCCATAGCACCTTACACTGTAATAATGTATAGTCTGGGACCAGCCTGCTCAGCTGTTACAGGAGGCGTAGGACAAGCACCTGAATTGCACATACGCTGCCATCTACTGGCCAGATGGTTTTACTGCCATCATCAGCCCTGGGCCTTTGGATAACAGTCTATAGCAGTGGGTCCCAACCAGGGGTCCGTGTACCGCTGGGGGTACCGCAATCCATCTAGATATTTGCCTAGATTTACAACACGCTACATAAAAAGCACTAGCAAAGTCAGTAGAAACTCTAATTTCATACAGGCCATGACTTGTTTAATCTGCTCTCTATACCAGTGGGTTTCAAACTGTGGGTCGCGACCCATTTCTGGGTCGCGGAATGTAAGGCACTGGGTCGTGGCGGCTCTGGTCAGCACCACCGACCAGGCCGTTAAAAGTCCCGGCTAAGGCAGACTAGTCCCTACCTGTTCTGACACCGCGCTGTGCCCCGGAAGCAGCCAGCAGCAAGTCCGGCTCCTAGGCGAGGGAACCATGGGCTCTGCATGACGCCCCCGCCCCGAGTACCGGCTCCACACTCCCATTGGCTGGAAAAGGGCCAATGGGATCCGGGGAGGCGGTGCTTGCAGGCAAGAGCCACGCGGAGCCATTTGCACACCTCCGCCTAGGAGCCGGGCCTGCTCCTGACTGCTTCTGGGGCGCAGCGTGGTCCACAGTGCCAGGAGAGGCAGGAAGCCTGCCTTAGCACCACTGCTGAACTGCTGACCGGCAGCCGCCCGAGGTAAACTCACGCCCCAACCCCGCACCCCAATTCCCTGTTCCAGCCCTGAGCCCCCCCCAAACCCGGAGCCCCATCCTGCACCCCAAACCCCTCATCCCTGGCCCCACCACAGAGCCTGCACCACAGCCCAGAACCCTGATCCCCTCTCACACCCCAACCCTCTGCCCCAGCCCAGAGCCCCCTCCCGCATTCTGAACCCCTCATTCCCAGCCCCACCCTGCAGCCCTCACCCCTGCACCCCAACCATCTGCCCCAGCCCTGAGCCCCTCCCACACCCCAAACCCCTCATTCCCAGCTCCGTTGGGTTGCAGATATCAACAATTTTCTTCAACTAGGTCCCCAGAAAAAAACTTTGAAAAGCACTGCTGTATACTATACACTGAAATGAAAGTACAACATTTATATTCCAATCGATTTATTTTATACTTACATGGCAAAATGAGGAAGTAAACCGTCTGTCAGTACTTGTGTGCTGTGACACTTGTATTTTTATGTCTGCTTTTGTAAACAAATCATTTTTAAGTGAGGAGAAACTTGGGGGTACACAAGACAAATGAGAATCCAGAAAGGGGAACAGTAGTCTGGAAAGGTTGAGAGCCACTGGTCTATAGGGTCTTTTCACACTGAGATGTGGCCACCTCTGGGGTGGGGCATGGGGGCTGTTTATACAGGTGACAGGGAGGAAAACGAGAGAGCCGCTGTGGGGAGTAGGGTGGGGTCAGGGTTGCTGGAAGAATTTGTACAGTGGGGGGCCTGAGAGCCAGTGAATCAAATGGTAAAACCCGTATATGATGGAAACCACTTCAATCCAGGGGGTGCAGCAGGGGGGGGGGGGGGGGGGGGGGGGGGGAGCGGGGGGCTGCTGTGGGTGGTGAGGTGGGGGCAGGGAGCAATCTGGGATTCGGGGCAGAGACAGATCTGGGGAGGCCATTGTGGATTTCAGCCTAGCATTGAACCTGGAAGGTTTAATCTCACTTTCTTACCTATGTCCTGAGGGAATCAGATACGGCATCTTAGAATTGATTCCCCCAACACACACACGCCACGTGCAGCTCCCCCCGCCCCGCCCATGGATTCTGTCTGGTGACAGGAAGCTGTCTTCTCGGGGGAGAGAGCACAGGGGGGGTGGCTCAGCGCGGGGGCGGGGGGATGCTCACAAAGCTGAGCCTGCAAAGCCTCCGAGGTGACCAGCTCCATGCAAGCTTCAAACAGCTCGGCTCAGCTCTTAGGCCTCTCGTGACGAAGGGTCTGAGATCCCATCTGCAGAGATGGTCGCCCACATCCGGCGCAGCCACAGCCCGAGAGCAGAAGCGACCGCATCATTGCGAAAATTCAGCCTGATAAAACCTGGAGATGCACCAGACCCAACTTGGGCCCCCGAAGTGCCGCTAGGTCAGGACTGATTTGTGGGTGTGCCCCGGTCACCACTCGAACATCCAGGAGAGACACTGCCGGGTGGTGAGTGGATCGTGAATCTCTCGCTTCGTTGGATGTAAGCCACACAACATAGTGTCTGCTTCACGACTGGCTGGTGGATTGGTTTACTCTGGAGAATGGCCAGCGATGTTGCAAAGGGCAAAAGCTGCGTGAATTTTGGCCGGGAATATCAGGATTCATTGAGTCATTAGTTTAAAAAGCCACTGTGATGGGGTACCCAGCTTGCAAGCTGGACTGTGGGACCTCTGAGCCCTCTCTCCCACCAACCTCGGGTATCCCTCTCACACTGTGATGGTGTGACAAGCGACAAACCTTTGGCAGGCCCTGCACTTACACGGCCATCCCCAGGCAGGGACACACCCAGCTGAGTTCCATAAATGCTTCTCCCAGCCACTCATTAACCATCCATAGGGAGGCTCCAGCCAATTTCTCCCGGCTCCCCAGCTTTGCACACCAGAACTGTACCATCCTACCTTGGTTAGAAGCCTGGCCAGTGTAAGTTCCTTGCCCAGTCCACCCCTTCCCCGATGTGGAGAGGACACGCATCAGCTTTTGTAAACTGAGCTGAGATTTCCCAGCACTTCAACCAAACACACAGTTTTTAGCTAGAATATAAAACAGGTTTATTAACTACAGATAGATTTAAAGTGATTATAAGCAGCAAGCATAGAGATCACAGTTGGTTAGCCAAGAAATAAAAATAAATTTGCAGTCAAACTAAACAGAATTTGAATCAAGCCGCGTTGCACACTGATAGATGGTACAAGCAGGCGACACATCCTCAATGAACAGGCTGAGACTCTCCTCCAGCCTGGGACCACCCTCCCCAGGTCAAAATCTTTGTCCTCCAGATGTATTCCAGGTGTTGAGTTGTGGGGGGAGTGAGGCCAAGCGGTGATGTCACTTCCCCTCTTTTGTAGTTTCTTCCAGTTTGATTCCCCCATGAAATATATTTTGCTATGACGGGGGTCAAACAGTCTCCATTGTCTACGTGCTCTCCTTGAGAAATCGCCATTGTGTACAGTGCCTGAGATAGTGGATTCTTGGATGGGTGCTGATGAGCCATTAACACTGCCTGGCTCCTCCACCTGAAAGGCTGGTTGTGGTTATTGTGAACATCACAACTTATTTCAATAACACACACATAGCAAACCTTCACAACCTCACATACAACAACAGCATGTGTAATCCACCAGGATATTAATGTTCAACAGATCAATATTTTTAAAATGAGACCTCACAAGGCAGACTTTGTTCATATTTACATGACAGTGGTGAATATGGGGGTTCCAGGGTGCTGTTTTGAGGTACAGAGTGCCACAGCCACCCACATTTTATTTAAAGTCCCCAATATTTTAAACACCTCCTCCCTCCATTGGCTTCCAAATGGCAGACAGCTAAAAAAGTGCCATTTAAGTTCTTGTATACAAATACTAGAAATCTAAATAATAAGATGGGTGAACTAGAGTGCCTCATATTAAATGAGGATATTGATATAATAGGCATCACAGTAACTTGGTGGAATGACGATAATCAATGGGACACAGTAATACTCGGTTACAAAATATATCAGAAGAACAGAACAGGTTGTGCTGGTGCGGGAGTGGCACCATATGTGAAAGAAAGCCTAGAATCAAATGAAGTAAAAATCTTAAATGAACCAATCTGTACCATAGAATCTCTCTGCATAGTAATTCCATGCTTGAATAATAAGAATATAGCAGGAGGGATATATTACCGACCACCTGACCAGGATGGTGATAGTAACTGTGAAATATTCTGGGAGATTAGAGAGGCTATAAAAATAAAAAACTCAATAATTATGGGGGATTTCCATTGTCCCTATATTGACTGAGTACATGTCACCTCAGGACGGGATGCAGAGATAAAGTTTCTTGACACCTCAAAAGACTGCTTCTTGGAGCAGCTACTCCTGGAACCCACAAGAGGAGAGGCAATTCTTGATTTAGTCTTAAGTGGAGCACAGGATCTGGTCCAAGAGGTGAATATAACTGAACCGCTTGGTAATAGTGACCACAATATAACGAAATTTAACATCCCTATGGCAGGGAAAACACCACAGCAGCCCACCATGGTAGCTATTAATTTCAGAAAGGGGAACTACACAAAAAAGAGGAAGTTAGTTAAACAGAAATGAAAAGGTAAAGTGCCAAAAGTGTAATCCCTGCAAGCTGCAGGGAAACTTTTTAAAGACACCATAATAGAGGCTCAAAGGTATACCCCAAATTATAAAACATAGTAAGAAAACCAAAAAAAAGTGCCACTGTGGCTAAACTATACAGTAAAAGACACGTAGACAGGCAAAAAGGCATCCTTTAAAAAGTGGAAGTTAAATCCTACTGAGAAGAATAGAAAAGAGCATAAACTCTGGCAAGTGAACCTATAATTAGGAAGGCCAAAAAATAATTTGAAGAACAGCTAGCCAAAGACTCAAAATGTAATAGCAAAAAATGGTTTAAGTTCATCAGAAGCAGGAAGCTGCTAAACAACCAGTGGGGCCACTGCACGATCAAGATGCTAAAGGAGCATGCCAGTATGATAAGGTCCTTGCAGAGAAAATACATGAATTCTTTGCATCCGTCTTCATGGCTGAGCATGTGAGGGAGATTCCCAAACATGAGCCATTCTTTTTAGGTGACAAATCTGAGGAACCGTCTCAGATTGAGGTGTCATTAGAGGAGGTTTTGGAACAAATTGATAAACTAAACAGTAATAAGTCAGCAGGACCAGATGGGATTCACCCAAGAGTCCTGAAAGAACGCAAATGTGAAATTGCAGAACTATTAGCTGTGGTATGTAACCTATCATTTCAATCAGTTTCAGTACCAGATGACAGGAGGAAAACTAATGTGACACTAATTTTTAAGAAAGCCTCCAGAGGTGATCCTGGCAATTACAGGCCAGTAAGCCTGACTTCAGTAGAGGGTAAACTGGTTGAATCTATAGTAAAGAACTGAATTATCACAAATGTATATGAACATAATTTGTTAGGGAAGAGTCAACATGGTTTTTGTAAAGGGAAATCATGCCTCAGCAATCTATTAGACTTCTTTGTGGGGGTCAAAAAGTATATGGACAAGGGTGATCCAGTGGATATAGTGTACTTGGAGTTTCAGAAAGCCTGTGACAAGGTCTCTCACCAAAGACTCTTAAGCAAAGTAAGCTGCCATGAGATGAGAGGGAAGGTCCTCACATGGATCAGTAACTGGTTAAAAGACAGGAAACAAAGGATAGGAATAAATGGTCAGTTTTCAGAATCGAGACACGTAAATAGCGGTGTCCCCCAGGGGTCTCTAATGGGACCAGTGCTGTTTAACATATTCATAAATCATCTGGAAAAAGAGATAAACAGTGAGGTGGCAAAATTTTCAGATGATACCAAACACGTCAATATAGTTAAGTTCAAAGCATTCTCTCATTCTAAGGCAGGTTTTCGAATCCTGTAATCATTCTTGTGGCTCTTCTCTGAAAAAGGTCTAATAATTCACTTGCTAAAAAATACAATTTTGGGGTCAAGGGGAACCTATGGTCCCAGCTAAATGAATCCTTTCTTCATGCAAATATTGACAATTCCATGCATTCCCCTATTAGGCCAGCTCCGGCCCTGAGTTGTCGGTGGTTTGGAAGTTGCGTGCACATTGCCGGTACCTCAGAAACTCTTCCTCCATGGTGAGGTAGAAGATTGGGTTGAGGCAGCTGTTGAAATACTCCATCACCCAAGCAAAATTGCTTTCTGTGACAAGAAAAGGCAGAGGGTATATAGTTGAGATCTGCAGGAAGGAGAAGATGTGATACGGCAGCCAGCAGAAGAAAAAGGCTGGGATCAAGCCAAGAAGGATCTTGAGTGGCTTGGTGGACTGGATCAGCCTATTCCTTCTCAACTTGGCAGCTAGAACAATATAGAAGGTTGGGATCAAGATCAAGGCTAATGGGATCAGAAACCCGACCAGGAACTGGATCACTACGGCGGCCTTCACCCTCCCTTCATCCAGTTGGAAATTCATGCTGGTGCTGGCAGGTGAGAGGAGGTATTCCCAGAGATCACCGTACCGCAAGCTGAACCCAAGAGACAGGGCCCATATGCCCCAAACCATCATGACAGTTAGCGGGGGCGTGTGGTGGTTCTGGGCCCACACAGGGTGTGCCACAAGGATGCAGCGATCAACACTGAGGGCCGTAAGGAGGAAGGCGCTGGAGAACATGTATAGGGAGGTGATGGTGCTGCTCAGCCTCTTGGCCCAGTCTAAGTCCAGGAAGAAGGTGGAGGTGAATTTGAGAGGTAGGAAGATGATAAAGATTAAATCAGCCATGGCTCGGTTTCAGAACCACACGGTGCTGGCTGTCCTCTCCACATGGCAGCCGGCGACGAAGAGGACATAGCTGTTCAACAGCACCCCAGCAAGGAAGGCTACGCCACACAGCACCAGGAAGAGAATTGGGAGGATCACCATTCTCAGAGGAGTTGCAGTCACAATATCCCCTCCTCCTCCTCAGGGCTCAGCAGGGGCAGCGCAGATGTTGTACTGAGCAAAGGAAAGAAGAGCAATGAAAAGGGATCCAGGAGATGACATGGACAGAGAGAGACAACCGCAGAGTTTATAATCTCCTCAGAGTTTACAAACTCCCCAGATTCTGAGCTGAACTCAGATAGGATCAAATCCTTGTAGGCCAATGACACCAATGATTCGAAGAACTTAGAAGCATAGACCAGAGTGCTATACGGGGACCGCAAAAGTCATATCATCTAACCCCCTGCCAAGATGCAGAACTTGTGTCTATTCTCTGCGCGACCTTTTTTTGTTTTCACATCATATCATTTTTTCAACTAAACCAAATATTAAAAATAACCCCCACATATGTTTATTACTGAAAAGTTGGATTTATAGGCAAGGGAAGGTTTGCAATGAGGTGGGTGGTCCAAGATGCAGAGACACATATAGGAAAGACACCCCCGCCCTCCCTCGGCAGCCTCACCAAAATTTCCAAATAATTTTCTTGCTGTTAGTTTCCCAAAGGAGCTGGTTATTTCTGTATTGGTTAAACAAAACAGTTAATGAATGATTGTTCCCCCCCCCACCCGTTTTTTTTGAAATTATGGAATTTTTGAAAGCAAGTCTTCTCCAGCCCCCCTTCATATGGAAGTGGAGTTTTTGTGTGGTTTGGGCCATTTGGGTAGGGCAGTGAGTTAGTGGAGCAGGCAAAATCGCCACCGAAAGAAGCCTCCTGTGAAAACCTCTGGTGATGCAGAGCAACACCCCAGGAGGAGAAATTAGGAATGAAACAACGACGACAATGAAAAAGCCGACAAAACACCAGAGGAAGAAGAGACCAGTTACAAGGTAAAAAAACTTTTTTTTTAAAGGAAGGATATTGCAAGAGTCTATTTTAGTGGATAGAAAGGGATTCCAGAATCCTGGGTTCCATCCCAGACTCTGCCAATGAACTGCTTGGGGAGCCTGGACAAGTCACGTCATGGCCCCATGCCTCAGTTTCTCATAGACTCATAGACTCATAGACTTAAAGGTCAGAAGGGACCATTATGGTCATCTAGTCTGACCCCCCGCATGATGCAGGCCACAAAAGCTGACCCACCCGCTTTCCCTTAACTCAGCTGTTGAAGTCTCCAGATCGTGATTTAAAGACTTCAAGTCGCAGAGAATCCTCCAGCTTGCGACCCCTGCCCAATGCTGCGGAGGAAGGCGAAAAACCTCCAGGGCCTCTGCCAATCTACCCTGGAGGAAAATTCCTTCCCGACCCCAAATATGGCGATCAGTAGAACCCCGAGCATACAGGCAAGATTCTCCAGCCGGACCCACATTTTACCAGCGATGGCACTTTATTACCTAATTGACTAAAATCACGTTATCCCATTAAACCATTCCCTCCATAAACTTATCTAGCCTAATCTTGAAGCCAGAGAGGTCTTTCGCCCCCACTGTTTCCCTCGGAAGGCTGTTCCAAAATTTCACCCCTCTGACGGTTAGAAACCTTTGTCTAATTTCAAGCCTAAACTTCCCCACGGCCAGTTTATATCCATTCGTTCTCGTGTCCACATTAGTACTGAGCTGAAATAATTCCTCTCCCTCCCTGGTATTTATCCCTTTGATGTATTTAAAGAGAGCAATCATATCCCCCCTCAGCCTTCTTTTGGTTAGGCTAAAGTTTCCCCTTCAAACATTTGTCTGTTTAGAGAGTGAGCTCTCGGTGGGCAGACCTGTTTCTCCCTGTGGGTCTGTGCACTGCCTGGCACTATGGGGGCCCTGAACTTGGTCAGAGTCTGTGCAGCATCCAGTGTGATGGGGGCCCCTGACTGCTGACACACAAATAATTTCAACTGGTTCTAACTTGAGTGGATGATGGGAGAGGACATGGGAGCTGGAAGATACAGGGTGAAGCAGTGCGGGGAGCGGGACAGAATGAGATCCAGTGGGGCAGCTGGAGGATTTACCTAATTTCCTTACCTGGGGGGGACGCAGCATCTCAAAGTCGACCCCCGTCCCAGGTCTCCGATGTGACGCCTACAGCTCGCCCAGTCTGGCTCAGCCCGGAGCAGGAAGCCATTCATGTGGTGGTATATCTGGGGGGGGGACAATGGGTGGCGATCATAGGACGTAGCTGCGTGCGAATACGTCTGCAAGGTCAGGAAGGCCTCCAGCACCCATAGCTACATGTAGACGTTATGTGAACCACAAGCTCCCCCCCATTGGGCCCTACTCAGGTGTCTGCATTCGTCTGTCCACATCCGTGGGCAGGTGGGTGGGGGCATCAGTGGGGAGCCGAGGCTGAGACAGCCACTTCCAGCTGACTCCCCCAGGTGAGATCCCTGGACCAGAGACTCCAGCTGGGACTCTACCTTCCAGCCCCTCCTTACTGGGGAAAGTGAACAGAGCCCCGCGGGGAGTCGGACGCTGCAGGGAACCCACCCTTGTCCTGGGCCACGTTACAAGCCTGTCAATGCTAAGGAAACCCTCGCTCTGTGCTAGAGACCACAAAAACCACAGCCCAGCCTGCAACCTGCCTTCGTCTCTCATCATTTGCCTGGAGGCTTCAGGCGTGGGGGCATTTTTCAGCTCAACGTGAGCTCCCAGGGCCAACAGGGCTCCAGCCGTTCTGGGTTGCATCAACAGGGGAATCTTGATTAGGAGCAGGGAGATGATTTTCCCTCTGGATCCGGCCCTGGTGCAACCATAGCTGGGATCCTGTGTCCGGTTCTGGCGCCCACCCTTCAAGAAGGTTGTTGCGCAACTGGAGAAGGGTCAGAGATGAGCCATGAGAAGGATTAATGGACTGGACCCTGGGCTTGGCAGAGAGAGACTCCAGGAGCTCAGTCTGTTCAGTTTATCAAAGGACACGTCTACACCGGGAAGGCTGCACTGATGCAGCTGTGTCGCTGTAGCGGCTCAGTGAAGACTCTGTCTATGCTGACGCGAGAGCTTCTCCCATCGGCGTAGTTAATCCACCCCCCCGAGAGGCGGTAGCTGTGTTGACGGGAGAAGTGTTGTCTACACCGGGCATTAGGTCGGTATAACAGCGTCACCCAGGGCGGTGGGTTTTCCACACCCCCGAGCGATGTAGTTATACCAACATCAGTTGCTAGTGTAGACCAAGTGAAAGGGAAGGTGACAGGGTGACTTGATTGCCAGTTTCTGACAAACAACTGAATTTCACATATGCTGCCATCTACTGGCCAGGTGATTTTACTGCCATCATCAGCCCTGAGCCTTTGCATAACAGTCTATAGGAGTGGTTTCCAACTGGGGTATGTGTACCACTGGGGGTATGCAGAGGTCTTCCAAGGGGTACATCAGCTCATCTAAATATTTGGCTAATTTTACAATGGGCTACATAAAAAGCACTAACCTAGTCAGTACAAACTACAATTTCATACAATGACTTCTTTCTACTGCTCTATATACTGTCCACTGAAATGTAAGTAGGATATTTATATTCCAATTGATTTATTGTATAATTATATGGTAAAAAGAGAAAGTAAACTATTTATCAGTACTAGTGTGCTGTGACACTTGTATTTTTATGTCTGATTTTGTAATCAAGTAGTTTTTAAGTGAGATGAAACCTGGGGGTACACAAGACAAATGAGAATCCTGAAAGGGGTACAGCAGTGTGGGAAGGTTGAGAGCCACTGGTCTAAAGGGTCTTTTCCCACTGAGATGTGGCCACCTCTGGGTTGGGGTATGGGGGCTGTTTATACAAGTGACAGGGAAGAATTTGGGCGGGGGGCTGCTGTGGGGAGTGGGGTGGAGTCAGGGTTCCTGCAACAATTTGTATAGTGGGGGTGTTGAGAGTCACCGAATCAAAATGTAAACCCTGTATGATGGGAACCACTTCAATTCTGGGGATGCAGAACCAATGACTCGGGCAGAGAGAGATCTGGGGAGGCTGCTTTGGGGATTGGGGTCGGGGGACCAGAGGGATCAATGGAGGCTGCTATCAAGAGTGGGTAGGGAAATGGGGGGCTGCTGTGGAGGGGGTGGGGGCAGGGAGGAACCTGGGGTAGTGGTGGGGGGTCTATAGACAGATATGCAGGGGGGAGGCATTGTGGATTTCAGGCTAGCATTGAAGCTGGAAGCTTTAATTTCACTTTCTTTCCTATGTCTTGTGGGAATCAGACACTGTATCTCAGAATTGATTCCCCCAACACACACACGCCACGTGCAGCTCCCACCCCCATGGACTCTGTCTGGGGGCAGGAAGCTGTCCTCTCAGGAGGGGGAGAAGGGAGGGTGGCTCAGTGGGGATGGGAGATGCTCTCAAAGCTGAGTCTGCAAAACCTCCGAAGCAGCCAGCTCCGTGCAAGCCTCAAACAGCTCAGCTCAGCTCTGGGGCCTCTCGTCATGAAGGGTCTGAGGTCCCATCTGCAGAGACGGTCGCCCACATCTGCAGCAGCCACAGCCCAAGAGCAGGAGCTGAGCCGCGGCCGCATCATTGCAAAAATTCAGCCCATTCACACCTGGAGATGCACTAGACCCAGCTTCAGCTGCTGAAGTGCCGCTGAGTTGGGAGTGATTCGTCGGTGGGCCCTGCTGCCCTTCACCCCCAGTCACTCCTCGAATATCCTGGAGAGACATTGCCAGGTGGCGGGTGGATTGCTAATGACTTGGTTTGTTCGCTGTGAGCCACACAACATTATGTCTGCTCCACGACCGGCTGGTGGATTGCTGGGATGCTGGAGAATGACCAGCAACATAGCGAAAGCTGCATGAATTTTGGCAGAGAATATCAGGATTCATTGAAACATTAGTTTCAAAAACCACTGTGATGGGGTTCCTGGCGTGCAATCTGGACTGTGGGGCAGCTGAGTCCTCTGTCCTACCAACCTAGGGTGTCCCTCTCACACTCTGATGCTGTGTCAAGCTGCAAACCTCTGGCAGGCCCTGCACTTACACGGCCATCCCCAGGCAGGGACACACCCAGCCGAGTTACATGAATGACCTCCCAGCCACTCATGAACCATCAATAGGGAGGCTCCAGTCAATTCCCCCCAGCTCCCTGGCCTTGCAGCCCAGAAATTGGTCAGAAGTCCGGCCAGTGTAAGTTCATTACCCAGTCCACCCCTCCCTCAATGTGGAGAGAACACGCATCAGCTTTTGTAAACTGAGCTGAGAGTTTCCAAGTACTTCAACCAAACACACTGTTTCAGGTAGAATATAAAACAGGTTTATTAACTACAGATAGATGGATATTAAGTGATTATAAGCAGCGAGCGTAGAGATCAAAGTTGGTTACCTAAGAAATAAAAGTAAATTCACAGTCTGAGTTCTACAAACTAAGCAGGATTTGAATCAAGCCGTGTCTCACCCTGGCAGATGGTACAAGCAGGTGACAGGTCCTCAATACACAGGCTGGGCTTGTCTTCCAGCCTGATACCAAATTTCCCCAGTTCAAAGTGTTTGTCCTCCAGACGTTTTTCCAGGTGTTGAGTTGTGGGGGGAATGAGGCCAAGTGGAGATGTCACTTTTGTAGTTTCTTCCAGCTTGCTGGGAATATAGTTTGCTATGACGTGGGTCAAACAGCCTCCATTGTCTACGTGCTCTTTCTGATAAAACTCCATTTTATACAGTTCTTGAGAGAGTGGATTCTTGGATGGGTGCTGATGAGTCATTAACGTGGTGTGCCTCTTCCATTGTCGTACCTGAAAGGCTGGTTGTGGGTGTTCTCAACATCACTACTAATTTCAGTAACACACACATAGCAAAACTTCCTAACTCCCCATACAATCACAGCACATACAATTCAACAGGATATGAATAATCAACACAACAAGACTTTTTAATGATACCTCACAAGGCAGACTTTGTTCATATTGATATGACAGTGGAGAATATGGGGGTTCCAGGGTGCTGTTTTGAGGTAAAGAGTGCCACAGCCACCCATTTTATTTAAATTCCCCAATATTTTAAACACCCCCTCAACTCCATTGGCTTCCAAAACAGACCTGGATATTTCTGGTTTTCCAAAACATTTGGTAGAATTTTGTAGGGTCACCAACTCTTACAATTTGTTTGCAGCATTCACCAGGCTTCTCCTTTTCCTCCAAGCCTCAGACCCTGGAATCAGATGGTTAAGTGTGAATTTCAGCTTTCCTTTCTTTTTTTTTAGGTACATTTCTAGGCTTCACAGAGAAAAGCTTGAAATGGCTGGAAAAAAAAATCATAAGGCAAAAAAGAAGGACCCAAATGTCTTTCTTTTCAAACCAATCTCATGATGTTTTGGGGGTGGCTCATGAGGTTTGAAGGCTTTGGCTTGGCACTGAAAATACAGGACTAGATTTATAAAAGTGGCTGAGGGAGTTAGGTGAAAAATTCACATTGAGGTTAGCCGTTAAGCACCTAATTCACATAGGTGCTTTTGAAAATGTTACCCGTAGAAACCTAAGTCAATTCAATTACATCATGTAATGGCTGACAGATAAAAAGTGGCATTTAAGTTCTTATATACAAATACTAGAAATCTAAATAATAAGATAGGTGAACTAGAGTGCCTCATATTAAATAAGGATATCAATATAACTGACATCACAGTAACTTGGTGGAATGAGGATAATCAATGTGACACAGTAATACCAGGGTACAAAATATATCGGAAAGACAAAACAGGTCGTGCTGGTGGGGGATTGGCACTATATTTGAAAGAAAGCGTAGAGTCAAATGAAGTAAAAATCTTAAATGAACCAAACTGTACCATAGAATCTCGATGGATAGTAATTCCATGCTCCAATAATAAAAATATAGCAGTAGGGAAATATTATCGACCAGCTGACCAGGATGGTGATAGTGACTGTGAAATCTTCTGGGAGATTAGAGAGGCTATTAAAATAAAAACAACTCTATAGTAATGGGGGATTATCAACTATCCCCATATTGACTGGATAGATGTCACTTCAGGACATGATGCAGAGATAAAGTTTCTTGACACCTTAAATATCTGCTTCTTGGAACAGCTACTCCTGGAACCCACAAGTGGAGAGGCAATTCTTGGTTTAGTCCTAAGTAGAGCATAGGATCTGGTCCAAGGGGTGAATATAATTGAACTGCTTGGTAAAAGCGACCATAATATAATTAAATTTAACATCCCTGTGACAGGAAAAACACTACAACAGCCCACCACAGTAGCATTTAATTTCAGAAAGGGGAACAACATAAAAAATGAGGAAGTTAGTTAAACAAAAATGAAAAGGTACCGTGCCAAAAGTGAAATCCCTGCAACCTGCATGGAAACTTTCTAAAGAGACCATAATAGAGGCTCAGTTTAAATGTATCCCCCAAATTAAAAAACATAGTTAGAAAACCATCAAAGTGCCACCATGGGTAAACAACTAAGTAAAGAAGCTTTGAGAGGCAAAAAGGCATCCTTGAAAAAGTGGAAGATAAATCCTCTTGAGGAAAATAGAAAAGAGCATAAACTCTGGCAAATGAAGTGTAAAAATTTAATTAGGAAGGCCAAAAAAGAACTTGAAGAACGGCTAGCCAAAGACTGAAAAAGTAGTAGCAAAAATTTTTTTAAGTACGTCAGAAGCAGGAAACCTGCTAAACAGCCAGTGGGGCCACTGGACAATCGAGTTGCTAAAGGAGCACTCAAAGACGATAAGGCCATTGAGGAGAAACAAAATGAATTCTTTGAATCAATATTCACAACTAAGCATGTGAGGGAGATTCCCAAACCTGAGCCATTCTTTTTAGGTGACAAATCCGAGGAACTGTCCCAGATTGAGGTGTCATTAGAGGAGGTTTTGGAACAAATTGATAAACTAAACAGTAATAAGTCAGCAGGACCAGATGGGATTCACCCAAGAGTTCTGAAGGAATTCAAATGTGAAATTGCAGAACTACTAACTGCAAGGAGCTGCAAAGGGGTTTCACACCTACGGGCATAAACATTTTTAAAAATAGGACTTATGTTACCCTTCATTTCATAGGCCAGTTGATCTTCAACAAACAGGAAATAAAGCTCCACTGGGAGTGAAGATGACATGATGAGAAGAATAGTGAAACAAAGACGCAGAAAAGGCCAGACCATAAAGAACCAACCACTCCAAAATGATCTAAAAATGAACAAAACCAAAAATCTATATATTTCACAGATTCCAAGGCTGGAAGGTACCATAGTGATCATCTCATCTTACCTGCCAGAGCACACAGGCAAGAGAACTGACCCCAAATAATTCCTGGAGAAGAACTTTTAGAAAAACATCCCAGCTGGATTTAAAATCGCTAGTGATGAAGGATCCACCACAACCCTTGGGAAATTACTTCAATGGTCAGTTACTCTGATGGTTACAAATTTACACCTCCTTTCCAGTCTGAATTTGTCTAGGTTCAACTTCTGTTCACTGGATCGTGTTAGACCTTCTTCTGCTAGAGTGAAGAGCCCGTTATTAAATACTTGTTCCCCACGTAGGTACTTACAGACTGTGATCAAGTCACCTCTTCAGTTTCTCTTTGTTAAGCTAAATAGATTGCGCTCCTTGTAACCCTCACTCTAAGGCTGTCAGGTTTTCTAATCCTGTAATCATTCTCGTGTTTCTTCTTTGATTAAGGCCAAAAATTCACTTGCTAAAAAAGACAATTTTTGGATCAAGAGGAAGTTACTGGTCCAGCAAACAAAATTCTTTTTCCATGCAAATATCGATAATTCCATCTGTTCCCCTATTCAGCCGGCTCTGGCCCCAAGATGTCGGTGGTTTGGAGGTTGCGTGCACGTTGCCGGTACCTCAGAAACTCTTTATCCACGGTGAGGTAGAAGATGGGGTTGAGGCAGCTACTGAAATAGGTCAGGACACAAGCAAAAGCGATTCCTGTGTTCCAAACAGACCCAGTGTGCATAGCTGAGATCTGCAGGAGGGAGAAAACATGATACGGCAGCCAGCAGAGGAAAAAGGTCGGGATCAAGCCAAGAAGGATCTTGAGTGGCTTGGTGGACTGAATCAGCCTGTTCCTTCTCAGCTTGACAGCTAGAACGATGGAGAAGGTTGGGATCAAGATCAAGGCTAATGGGATCAGAAACCCAACCAGGAACTCAATCACAACAGCGGCCTTCACCCTCCCTTCATCCAGTCCGACATTCATGCTGCTGCTGGCAGGTGAGTGCAGATATTCCCAGAGATCACCGTACCGCAAGCTGAAACCAACAGACAGGGACCACATTCCCATAACCATCTTGAAAGCCAGAAGGGGCATGCTGTGGTACCGGGCCCACTCAGGGCGTGCCACGAGGATGCAGCGATCGACACTGAGGGCCGTGAGGAGGAAGGAGCTGGAGAACATGTGGAAGGAGGTGACTGTGCTGCTCACCACCTTGGTTGTGTCTAATTCCTTGATGAAGATGGAAATGAATCTGAGGGGCAGAAAGATGATGAAGATGAAATCGGCCACGGCCCAGCTCCAGAACCACACGGCACTGGCCGTCCTTTCTACACGGAAGCCGGCAACAAAGAGGACGTAGCAGTTTAACGGCACCCCGGCGAGGAAGGCCACGCCACACAGCACCATGAAGAGGATTGGGAACTCCATTCTTGGAAGAGTTGCAGTCACAATATCCCCTCATTCACCTCAGGGCTCAGCGAAGCCAGTGCAGACGCTGTGCTGAGCAAAGGAAGGAAGAGCAATGAAACGGGCTCCAGGACAGGACAAGGACTGAGTTTGGTTTCTACTAAACTAAATGTTTAAAAAATACACCCCTTTGCTTCTTGCTGAAAACTTGGATTTCTAGGGAAGCGGAGGCGGACAATGGGGGTCTCCCGGATGCAGAGACAGAGATCTGAGAGATGCCCCCCCTCACTAAAATTCCCAAATAATCTTCTTGCTGTTAGTTTCCCAAAGGCGTTGGCTATTCCCATGTTGGTTAAAAAAAAAAGAATGATCATTTCCCCCCACACACTTTTTTTTTAATTAATGGAATTTTTGAAAGTGATTCTTCTCCTGCCTCCTTCATTTTGAAGATGAGTTTTTGTGCGGTTTGGGCCATTTGGGGTGGAGTTAGTGGAGCCGGGTGAGCAAAATCCCCACTGAAACCCACCCCCCATGTAAACCTCCAGAAACGGAGAGCAACTTCCCAAGAGGAGAAAAGTAAGATTGAAAAGATGATGACAAAAAAGCCACCCGACAAAACACCAGGGGAAGAAGAGACCACTAACAAGTGGGTAGACAGGGAGTCCGGACTCCTAGGTTCCATCTCAGACTCTGTCACTGAAATGTTTGGGTATCCTGGACAAGTCACGTCATGGCCCCATGCCTCAGTTTCCCCTCCAAACATTTGTCTGTTTAGAGTATGAGCTTGCTATGGCCAGGCCAGTTTCTCCCTGTGGGTCTGTGCAGCGCCTGACACGATGGGGCCCCCAAGCTCGGTCAGGGTCTCTGCAACACACAGCATGAGGGGGGCCCCTGACCTCTGACAACAGGACCCACAAATAATTTCAACCAGTTCAATCCGGAGTGGATGAGGGGAGGGGATTGGGACAGCTGGAAGGGGAGATCCAGGGGGCAGTGATGGGAGTGGCAGAATGAATCCCAGTGGGGCAGCTGGGGGATTTACCTCATTTCCTTACCCGTGTCTTGGGGGGACGCAGCGTCTCAGAGTCAACCCGCGTCCCAGGTCTCCAATGCAACACCTGCAGCTTGCCTAGACTGGCTCAGCTCAGAGCAGGAAGCTGATCATGTGGGGGTATATCTGGGGGGGGGGGACAATGGGGGTAGCTCACAGGACGTGGCTGGGTCCGATCATGTTTGCAAAGCCTGATAGGTCTTCGGCACCCACTGCTACATGCAGACATCACGCGAACCACGAGCTCCTGCCCTCCCCCCAGCTGGGCCCTAACAAGGTGTCTGCATTCAGCTGCCTACATCCTGGGGCAGGCTGGCGGGGCCCCCATCATAGAGGAAGGGCTGAGACAGCCACATCCAGTCGACTCCACTGGGCGAGGTCCCAGAAGCAGAGACGCCAGCTGGGACTTTGCCCTCCAGCTCATCCTGGCTGGGGAAAGGGAAAAGAGCCCTGCTGGGAGTTGGACGTGTTAGATTCTCAGCCCTGCCTTTGCTGCAGGGAACACACCAGTCAGCCCGGGGCACGTTACAGGACCACCAAAGTTAAGGAAACCCTCGCTCTGTGCTGGAGACCACACAAACCACAGCCCGGCCTGCAACCTGCTTCATCTCTTGTCATTTGCCTGGAGGCCTCAGGCATGGGGACAACGTGAGCTCCCAGGGCCAACAGAGTTCAGGCCGTCCTGAGATGCATAAATAGTGGAGCAGGGAGGAGATTTTCCCTCTGGATCTGGCCCTGATACAACCGCTGCTGGGATCCTGTGTCCGGTTCTGGCGTCCACCCTTCAAGAAGGATGTTGAGGAACTGGTAACGGTCTCAAGCTGCAGTGGGGGAGGTTTAGGTTGAATATTAGGAAACACTTTTTCACTTTGAGGGTGGTGAAGCACTGGAATGGGTTCCCTAGGGAGGTGGTGGAATTTCCTTCCTTAGAGGTTTTTAAGGCCCGGCTTGACAAAGCCCTGGCTGGGATGATTTAGTTGGGGATTGGTCCTGCCCTGAGCAGGGGGTTGGACTAGATGAGCTCCTGAGGTCCCTTCCAACCCTGATATTTTATGATTCTATGAACTGGAGGGGGTCAGAGAAGAGCCACGAGAAGGATTAATGGACTGGACCCCAGGCTTGGCAGAGAGAGACTCCAGGAGTCTGTCAGTTCAGTTTATCAAAGGGCATGTCTACACCAGAAAGGCTGCACTGATGCAGCTGCACCGCTGTAGCGGCTCAGTGAAGGCGCTGTCTATGCTGATGCGAGAGCTTCTCTCCTTGGCGTAGTTAATCCACCTCACCACACCCCCGAGAGGTGGTAGCTGTGTTGACAGAAGAAGCGTTGTCTACACCGGGAGTTAGGTCAGTATAACAGCGTCACCCTGGGGGGTGGGTTTTACACCCTCCCCCCCCCGAGGGATGTAGTTATACCAACAACAGTTGCGAGTGTAGACCAAACAAAAGGGAAGGTTACTGGGTGACTTGATTACCAGTTTCTGACAAGCAATTGAAATGCACCGATGCTGCCATCTATCGGACAGGTGGTTTTACTGCCATCGTCAGCCCTGAGCCTTTGCATAACAGTCTATAGCAGTGGTTCTCAACCGGGGTGCGTGTACCACTGGGGGTACGCACAGATCTTCCAGGGGGTACATCAACTCCTCTAGATATTTGCCTAGTTCTACAACAGGCTACATAAAATGCACTAGCCTAGTCAGTACAAACTACAATTTCATACAATGACTTCTTTCTACTGCTCTATATACTGTCCACTGAAATGTAAGTAGAATATTTATATTTCAATTGATTTAGTGTATAATTATATGCTAACATGAGAAAGTAAACTATTTATCCGTACTAGTGTGCTGTGACATTTTTATTTTTATGTCTGATTTTGTTAACAAGTCGGTTTTAAATTAGGTGAAACCTGGGGACACATAAGACAAATGAGAATCCTGGAAGGGGTACAGTAGTCTGTAAAGGTTGAGAGCCACTGGTCTATAGGGCCTTTTCCCACTGAGATGTGGCCACCTTTGGGTTGGGGTATGGGGGCTGTTTATACAAGTGATAGGGAGGAATGTGTGTGTGTGTGGGGGGGGGTTCTGCAGTGGGGAGTGGGGTGGAGTCAGAGTTCCTGGAATAATTTGTATAGTGCGGGTGCTCAGAGCCACTGAATCAAACTTTAATCCCTGTATATGATAGGAACCACTTCAATTCTGGGGGTGATGCACCAATGGGTGGGGCAGGGAGAGATCTGGGGAGGCTGCTTTAGGGAGTGGAGTCGGGGGGCCAGAGGGATCTGGGGAGCGGGTAGGGAAATGGGGGCTGCTGTGGAAGAGTGGGTGGGGGCAGGGAGGAACCTGGTGTAGGCGGTAAGGAGGGCAGAGACATATCTGCAGAGGGGACACTGTGGATTTCACCCTAGCATTGAAACTGGAAGGTTTAATCTCACTTTCTTTCTTGTGTCCTGGAGGATTCAGACACGGCATCTTAGAATTGATTCCCCCAACACACATACACCACCTGCAGCTCCCCGCCTCCCACTGACACTGTCTGGGGACAGGAAGCTGTCCTCTCGGGGGCGGGCGCACGGGGGGGGGGTTGGTTCAGTCGTGTTGGGAGATGCTCACAAAGCTGAGTCTGCTAAACCTCCAAGGAGGCCAGCTCCGTGCAAGCCTCAAACAGCTCAGCTCAGCTCTGGGGCCTCTCGTGAAAAAAGGTCTGAGGTCCCGTCTGCAGAGATGGTCACCCACATCCACGGCAGCCACAACCCGAGAGCAGGAGCTGAGCTGCGGCCACATCGTTGCAAAAATTCAGCCTGTTCACAGCTGGAAACGCACCAGACCCAGCTTGGGCCCCTGAAGTGCCGCTGGGTTGGGAGTGATTCGTGGGTTGGCCCTGCCACCCTGCACCCTCAGTCACCCCACAAACGTCCTGAAGAGACCTTGCCAGGTGGCGAATCGATCGTGAATCTCTCGCCTTGTTGGCTGTGAGCCACAAGACATTGTGTCTGCTCCACAACTGGCTGGTTGATTGGTTGGAGGCTGGAGA
>NW_020665122.1:776607-792206 GCF_002925995.2 Terrapene triunguis
ATACACACATATAGACAGCATAATCATAACCAGTAAACCATAACCTTATCTTAGACACCCCATTTGACCCCCTTTATACAAGATTTGGGTGCCACTACAGGACCTTGGTTGCAACAATGATCTATATGGTCCCAGATTATATCAATAACGTCACAGTAGGTATACAAAATGCTCAATTAACAATGTTAATGGATATCATGAGAGACACTTGGTCAGAACAATGGCCTTCGGTGTTAAATTGGGAGGCTAACCCATATATATTCACACTTGCGAAAATATACCCATCCACCTGGAAAATAATATCCCCGACCTGTGGGGCCAGTACTTCTGTAATTGTTACCATGATACAATGGGAAGGAAATGCAACTTAGGTGGTCCCCCTGAACCCTCTAGGAGAAACAAGAGAAGGAGGAGTGTGTTGGGAACCACTGGGAAATGGATGGGGTGGGTGGAACGGTGTGAATTGGACTATCATTACGTTAAGCAATTGTGTATCCAGAGGGGACACCTGGGTGTGCTCCTCTCTTATGACTATGGAGGAGCAGGATCAATGGCCTCTTGGAAGGGGGGGCATTTAGGGGTAAAGTATATGGGGCAGGGGGTATTCTGTTGGGAGTGTATGCAATCCTGTAATATAACACTAGGAGGCAAAACCATACCAGCATATGAGCAAATTATAAATGTCTATACATTACGACCTGGACTATGGTGCACTAATGGATCAGTGGACCTAATCGCTGTAAACAATTGAACCAGCACCTATTACCCCATCCCGTACAAAGTAGTGAAATTGGTGTAAACAATACCAAATTTCATTGTGGATATTCAATGGACACACAATATGGACCAGAGATTACACAAAGATTACAGGAGCAACTCACCGCGGCCGCCAATAGTTGGACACACTTACAATACACACGTCAGGATGGCATTGACAGAATTTTCGCCCTATCAAAGGAGGAGAAGCAGTGGTTTTGGTGGCAGCCGGGATGTTGGACTATACTACAGTGGTCAGGACTCTCGGTATTGCTGTGGATTATCATGGCGGCTGGTGTGATTTTAAGTATAGTTGTGTAACGTTGTATAGGGAAACAGTCAAGAAGGGCACAACCCTCTAAAGAACGGCCAATTATTATAACCCGTAAGTCATTTAATAGGCCCTCCAGCCTAGTGTACTAGACAATCCAGACCCAACCTTCTAGGGCCCACTAAAATGGGAAGTCTGGAGCATTAATTGGAATAGGTGTGGTATGCCCGTACCAGAGAAGGTGCAGGGGATTGTACTACACCGGGGGCAGTGGGACAGACAGAGCATCAACCTATTCCACCGTGATGCCTGGCCCTATCAGGAAATGTGTCGCCGTATGTCCTATGCTTTTCCAGGGACACCTGGGCAGGAGGATCCCAAAAGAAAAAGAAAGGGGTGGAGTGTTACAATATAGATATTCAGGCCTGTCTGTACTGGCCTAGACTTTAAGAACTTAGCTGTATTTTTATCACTTAGCTAGTTACAGGGATATAAAAAGAAAGAATCAAAATCACAGTCTGCCTGTGTCTGGGCCTTCTCTCACTAGGAGAGTCTGAGGCCTTGTTCTTAGGCTAAGCAGCAGGGCCAGCCATAAACTGGGACGCGAACGGTCGCATCCTCACATCCCAAACCAGTCACACTGAAATAAGGGGGTATTGGGCTGTTGCGAATACAATCCTGACTGCTGGTCTTTTGCTGCTTGCTGTCTGTGTAAGAAGAACCAGGGAAGTGGGAGGGTGGAAGGAAAGCCCTCTAACAGCTCCCCTCCACCCCGCACTGGGCCCTACCAAGGTGTCTGCATTTGGCTGTCCACATCTGTGGGCAGGAGGGTGGGGCCCGCATTGGAGAGAAGGGGCTGAGATAGCAACGTCCAGCTGACTCCACCGTGCAAGGTCCCAGGAGCAGAGATGCCAGCTGGGACTCTGCCCCCCAGCTCCTCCTGGCTGGGGAAAGTGAACAGAGCCCCACTGGGAGTGGGACACGTGAGATTCTCGTCCCTGCCTTTGGTTCAGGGAACCCACCCCTCTGCCCGGGCCATGTTACAGACCAGCCAAGGCCAAGGAAACCCGCACTGTGTGCTAGAGACGACACAAACCACAGCCCAGCCTGCAACCTGCCTTCGTCTCTCATCATTTGCCTGGAGGCCTCAGGCGTGGGGGCACTTTTCAGCTCAATGTGAGCTCCCAGAGTCAACAGAACTCCAGCCATGCTGGGATGCATCAACAGGGGAATCTCGATTAGGAGCAGGGAGGTGATTTTCCATGTGGATCCGGCCCTGGTGTGACCACAGCTGGGATCCTCTGTCCGGTTCTGGTGCCCACCCTTCAAGAAGGATGTTGAGCAGCAGGAGAGGGGTCAGAGACAAGACTGGACCCCGAGCTCCACAGAGACAGATGCCAGGAGCTCAGTCTGTTCAGTTTATCAAAGGACATGTCTACACTGGGAAGGCTGCACCGATGCAGCTGTGTCGCTGTGGCGGCTCAGTGAAGACGCTGTCTATGCTGAGGTGAGAGCTTCTCCCATCGGCGTAGTTAATCCACCCCCGACCCCTGAGAGGTGGTAGCTGTGCTGACCGGAGAAGCAGTGTCTACACTGGGCATTAGGTCGATATAACAGCATCACCCGGGGGGGTTATTCCACCCCCCCGAGTGACGTAGTTATACCAACATCACTTGCTAGTGTTGTGATGGGGTGACTTGATTGCCAGTTTCTGATCAGCAACTGAATTGCACGTATGCTGCCATCTACTGGCCAGTTGGTTTCACTGCCATCGTCAGCCCTGAGATCGCAGTGGTTCTCATCCAGGGGTACGTGCAGTGGTGAGCTGGAGCCGGTTTGCACCAGTTCGCAAGAACCGGTTGTTAAATTTAGAAGCCGGTGTAGAACCGGTTCCTAAAGGGGTGGGCAGGTGCGTGGGCAAACTCCTGTCTGGCCCACCTGAGCTCCCAGCTGGGGAGGCTCCCCCGGCCCCTCCTCCGCTTCCCCTTGCCTTCGCAGAGCCACCGGAGCCCTGGGGAAGTGGTTATTTAAAGGACCGGGGCAGCAGAGGGAGCTGGAGCCCCCCACTAACCCAGGGCTCTGGGGGCTATTTAAAGGGCCCAGGGCTCCCCTGCTTCTATCGCCCCGGCCCTTTAAATAGACGCTGAAGCCCTGGAGTAGTGGCGGCAGGGCTCCGGTGGCTATTTAAAGGGCTGGGGCGGTAGAAGCAGTGGGAGCCCCAGCCCTTTAAATAGCCCCCAGAGCCCTGCAGCCGCTACCCCAGGGCTCCAGCAGTGGGGCTCTGGTGGCAATTTAAAGGGCCTGGGGCTCCAGCCCCTGCTGGGAGCCCCAGGCCCTTTAAATTGCCCCCTGGGGAAGCTGGGCCACCCCGGTACAGCGCATCGGCTCTTGCCGGTACGCCGTAGGGGGGCATACCGGCTTACTTTCACTTCTGGGTAAGGGGGTGGGGCTGCAAGCTCCAGGGGACACGCAGCATCCATACACAGCAGCATGGTAAGGGGGCCGGGCCGGGGCTGGGAGGAGGGGTTGGATAAGGGGCAGGAAGCGGTTGGAGGGGGCGGAGGTTCTGGGGTGGTGGTCAGGGGATGGGGGATGGGGGGGTTGGGTAGGCGTGGGAGTCCCGGTGGTCTGTCGGGGTGGTGGTGGATGGGGTCGGGGCAGTCGGGACAGGGAGTGGGGTGAGTTGGGTAAGGGGTGGGGTCCTGGGAGGCAGTTAGGGTGGGGGGTCTTGGGAGGGGGTGGTCAGGGGACAATTGATTTATTGTATAATTATATGGTAAAATGAGAAAGTCAACTATTTATCAGTACGAGTGTGCTGTGACACTTGTATTTTTATGTCTGATTTTGTAAACAAGTCATTTTTAAGTGAGGAGAAGCTTCGGGATACACAAGACAAATGAGAATCCTGAAAGGATGAGGAAGCAGGTCAGAGAGCTGAGCTGCAGCCGCATCGTTGAAAACATTCCAGTAGTCTGGAAAGGTTGAGAGCCACTGGTCTATAGGGTCTTTTCACACTGAGATGTTGCCACCTCTGGGGTGGGGCATGGGGGCTATTTATACAAGTGACGGGTAGGGATTCGGTGTGGAGGGCTGAAGTGGGGAGTGGGGTGGGGTCAGGGTTCCTGGAAAAATTTGTGTACTGGGGATGCTGAGAGCCACTGACTCAAACTTTGAACCCTGATGGGAACCACTTCAATCCAGGGAGTGCGGTACCAATGTGGGGGCAGGGAGGGATCTGGGGAGGCTGCTATGGGAAGCTGGTAGGGTTCTGGGGGGGCTGCTGTGGGGCAAAAGGGGGCAGGTAGAAACATAGGGTAGGGGGTAGAGACAGATCTGGGGTGGAGGCGTTGTGGATTTCACCCTAGCATGGAAGGTGGAAGGTTTAATCGCACTTTCTTACCTATGTCCTGGGGGAATCAGACCCAGCATCTCAGAATTGATTCTCCCAACACACACACACCACCTGGAGCTCCCCCCACAATGCCCCACAGACGCTGTCTGGGGGCAGGAAGCTGTCCTCTCAGGGTGAACACAGGGGGGGGGGTGACTCAGCAGGGGTGGGAGATGCTCACAAAGCTGGGTCTGCAAAGCCTCCGAGGTGGCCAGCTCCGTGCAAGCTTCAAACAGCTCAGCTCAGCTCTGGGGCCTCTCGTGATGAAGAGTCTGAGATCCTGTCTGCAGAGACGATCGTCCACATCTGCGGCAGCCACAGCACATAGGTGCTTTTGAAAAATTCACTCATAGAAGCCTCAGTCAATTCAATTACATCATGTAACGGCAGACAGCTAAAAAGTGACATTTTAGAAAGCGCTTATATACAAATGCTAGTAGTCTAAATAATAACATATGTGCACTAGAGTGCCTCGTATTAGATGAGGATATCGATACAACAGGCATCACAGAAACTTGGTGGAATGAGGATACTCAATGGGATACAGTAATACCAGCGTACAAAACATATCAGAAGGACAGAACACGACGTGCTGGAGGGGGCGTGGTGCTATCTGTGAAAGAAAGCGTAGAGTCAAATGAACTAAAACTCTTCAATGAACTAAACCTTACCATAGAATCTCTATGGATAGTAATTCCAGGCTTGCATAATAAGAATATAGCATTTGTGATATACTACCGACCACCTGAGCAGAAATGGTGATAGTGACTATGAAATGCCGAGGGAAATTAGAGAGGCTATTAAAATAAAAACAATTCAGTAATAATGGGGGATTTCAACTATCCCCATATTGACTGGATCCATGTCACCTTAAATGACTGCTTCTTGGATCAGCTAGTCCTGGAACCTACAAGGGGAGAGGCAATTCTTGATTTAGTCCTAAGTAGAGCACAGGATCTGGTCCAAAGGGTGAATATAACTGAATCGTTTGGTAATAGTGACCATACTATGATTAAATTCAACATCCCTGTGGTGGGGGAAACACCACAGCAGCCCACCACGGTAGCATTTAATTTCAGAAAAGAGAATTACACACAAATGAGGACGTTAGTGAAATAGAAATTAAAATGTACAGCACCAAAAGTGAAATCCCTGCAAGCTGCATGGAAACTTTTTAAAGACACTATAATAGAGGCTTGACTTAAATGTATACCCCAAAAACAATGAAGTAAAGAAGCTTTGAGATGCAAAATGGAAACCTTTAAAAATTGTAAGTTAAATCCTATTGAGGAAAATAGAAAGCAGCATAAACTCTGGCAAATGAAGTGTAAAAATATAATTAGGAAGGCCAAAAAAGAATTTGAAGAACAACTAGCCAAAGTTTGAAAAAGTAATAGCAAAAAATTTGAAGCAGGAAGCTGCTAAACAACCAGAGTGGCCACTGGACAATTGAGATGCTAAAGGAGCACTCAAGGACGATATTTGCCAAAGTCATATTGCCACTATAGTAATCCATTGTAATCCCACATCTTGAATACTGTGTGCAGATGTGGTCGCCCCATCTCAAAAAAGATATATTGGAATTGGAAAAGGTAAAGAAAAGGACAACAAATCTGATTAGAGGTATGGGACATCTTCCGTATGAGCAGAGATTAATAAGACTGGCACAGTTTGGAAAAGAGACGACTATGGGGGGATATGATCGAGCTCTATAAAATCCTGACTGATGTGGAGAAAGTGAATAAGGAAGTGTTATTTACTCCTTTCCATAACACAAGAACTAGGGGTCTCCAAATGAAATTAACAGCAGGTTTAAAACAAACAAAAGGAAGTATTCCTTCATACAACACGCAGTCAACATGTGGAACTTTTTGCCAAAGGAGGTTGTAAAGGCCAAGACTAAAACAGGATTATGATATGTTATGTTATGATTGACTTTCAGAGAGGTTCCTACGGGCCTAAGCAAGGGGAGATGGACAGTGGGGTGTGTGGTGTCCCGAATGCAGAGACAGAGAAATGACACCCCCCCCTGCCCCCCGAAGCATCACTAAAATTCCCAAATAATCTTCTTGCTGTTAGTTTCCTGAAGGAGCAGGTTATTCCCATCTTTATTAAAATTAAAAGTTAATAAATGATCGTTCTCCCCCCACTTTTCCAAATAATGGAATTTTTTAAAGTGATTCTTCTCCCCCTGCCCCCATCATTTTGAAGTGCAGTTTTTGTGTGGTTTAGGCCATTTTGGGGGGATGAGTTAGTGGAGCAGAGAAAATCCCAACCGAAAGAACCCACCTATGGAAACAAGGACGACAACAAAAAAGCCACCCACTAAAAAAAAAGAGGAAGAAGGGACCTGTAACAAGTCAGAAGATTTTTTCTTTAAAAGAAGGATATTGCAAGAGTCTATTGTTGTGGACAGACATGGAGTCAGAACTCCTGGGTTGCATCCCAGACTGCCACTGAACTGCTTGGGTAGATTGGACAATTCACGTCATGGCCCTGTGACTCAGATTCCCCTCCAAACATTTCTCTGTTTAACTTTAGAGTGTGAGCTTGCTGTGGCCTGGCCTGTTTCTCCCTGTGGGGCTGTGCACTGCCTGGTGTGATGGGGCCCCCAAGCTTAGTCGGGTTCTGTTCAGCACCCAGTGTGACGGGGCCCCGACCTCTGACAACCGAACCCACATATAATTTCAACCAGCTCTATCCAGAGCAGATGAGGGGAGGGATTGGGGAAGAAGGAAGGGGGGAGATCCAGAGGGCAGAGGTGGGGGGTGAGAATGAGATCCAGTGGGGCACCTGGAAGGTTTACCTCATTTCCCTACCCGTGTTTTGGGGGACACAGCGTCTCAGAGTCAACCCCCGTCCCAGGTCCCCAACGCGATGCCTGCAGCTCACCCAGACTGGCTCAGCCCGGAGCAGGGAGCCGTTCATGTGGGGGTATATCGCAGGCGGGGGGGAGAAACAATACAGGGTGATCACAGGATGTGGCTGGGTCCGATCACGTCTGCAAAGACTGGAAGGACTCCAGCTCCCACTGATACCTGCAGATGTCACATGAACCACAAGCTCCCCCACACCATGCAGGTGCCTAGCAAGGTGTCTGCATTTGGCTGCCCACATCTGGGGACAGGCGAGCAGGGTCCCCAGTGAAGAGCAGGGGCTGGGAAAGCCACATTCAGTCGACTCCACCGGGTGAGGTCCCAGGGTCTCTGCCTAGGTCAGTACAAACTAAAATTTCATACAATGACTTGTTTATACTGCTCTAGATCCTGTCAACTGAAATGTAAGGACAATATTTATATTCCAAACAATTTATTTTATAATTATATGGTAAAATTAGATAGTCAGCAGTTTGTCAGTACTAGTGTGCTGTGACATTTTTCTTTTTATGTCTGATTTTGTAAACAAGTAGGTTTTAAATGAGGTGGAACTTGGGGGTACACAAGACAAATGAGAATCCTGAAAGGGGTACAGTCGTCTGGAAAGGTTGAGAGCCAATGGTCTATAGGGTCCTTTCCCACAGAGATGTGGCCACCTCTGAGGTAGGACATGGGGACTGTTTATACAGGTGACAGGGAAGAATGGGGGGGCTGCTGTGAGGAGTGGGATGGGGTCAGTGTTGCTGGAAAAATGTGTACGGTGGGGGGTGCTGAGAACCACTGAATCAAACTGTAAACCCTGTATATGGTGGAAACCACTTCAATCCCAGGGGTCTGGCACCTATGTGGCTGGCAGGAGGGATTAGAGGAGGCTGCTATGGGGAACAGAGATAGATCGGCAGGGGGTCATTGTGGATTTCAGCCTAGCATTGAAGTTGGAAGGTTTAATCTCATTTTCTTACCTATGTCCTGGGGGAATCAGACACAGTATCTCAGAATTGATTCTCCCAACACACATACACCACCTGCAGCTCCCCCCTGCCCCACGGATGTGTCTGGGGGCAGGAAGCTGTCCTCTCGGGGGTGAACACGGGGGGTGGCTCAGCAGGGGTGGGAGATGCTCACAAAGCTGGGTCTGCAAAGCCTAAGAGGTGGCCAGCTCTGTGCAAGCCTCAAACAGCTCGGCTCAGCTCTGGGGACTCTCATGATGAAAGCTGTTGGATTCTGTCTGCAGAGACGGTCGTCCACATCTACAGCAGCCACAGCCCGAGAGCAGGAGCTGAGCTGCGGCCGCATCACTGCAAAAATTCAGCCTGTTCCCACCTGGAGAAACACCAGACACAGCTTGGGCCCCTGCAGTGCCGCTGGGTCAGGAGTGATTTGTGGGTGAACCCTGCCGCCCTTCACCCCCGGTCACCCCTCGAACGTCCTGGAGAGACATTGCCAGGTGGCAGGTGGATTGTGACTCTTCGTTTAATTGGCTGTGAGCCACACGACATTGTGTCTTCTCCACGATTGGCTGGTGGATTTGTTGGACTCTGGAGAACAGCCAGTGACATAGCAAATGGCGAAAGCTGCATTCATTTTGGTCAGGAATATCAGGATTCATTGAGACATTGGGTTTAAAACCAACTGTGACCAGGTTCCCGGAGTGCAAGCTGGACTGTGGGACCGCGGAGCCCTCCTGTCCCACCAACCTGGGATGTTCCTCTCACACTGTGATATTGTGTCAAGCTACAAACCTCTGGCAGGTCCTGCACTTACACAGCCATCCCCAGGCAGGGACACACCCAGCTAAGTTCCATGAATGACCTTCCAGCCACTCATGAACCATCAATAGGGAGGCTCCAGTCAATTCCTCCCGGCTCCCTGGCCTTGCAGCCCAGAAATGTACCATCCTGCTTCGGTCAGAATCCTGGCAAGTGTAAGTTCATTGCCCAGTCTGTGCCTCCCCTGATGCGGAGAGCACAAACACCAGCCTTTGTAAACTGAGCTGAGATTTCCCAAGCACTTCAATCAAAGCCCACAGTTATAGGTAGAATATAAAAAAGTTTTATTAACTGAAGACAGATGGGTTTTAAGTGATTAAAAGCAGCGAGCGTAGAGATCACCGTTGGTTACAAAAAAAAAAAATTCCCAATCCGAGTTAAATAAACTAGACAGGATTTGAATCAAAACTGTGTCTCAACCTGGCAGATGGTACAAGCAGGTGACAGTTCTTCATGACACAGGCTGGGCTTTTCTTTCAGGCCTATACTGAACTTCCGCAGTTCAGTGTCTTTGTCCTCCAGATGTGTTTCCAGGTGTTGAGTTGTGGTGGCAGTGAGGCCAAGTGGTGATATCATTTCCCCTCTTTTGTAGTTTCTTCCAGCTTGATGGAAATATATTTTGCTATGACGTGGGTCAAACAGTCTCCATTGTCTACATGCTCTCTGAGAAATCTCCATTTTATACAGTTCCTGACATAGTAGATTCTTGGATGGGTGCTGATCAGCCAGTAACGCTGTCTGGCTCCTCCACTGTTGTACCTGAAAGGCTGGTTGTGGGTGTTCCCAACATCACAACTTATTTCAGTAACACACACATAGCAAAACTTCATAACTCCCCATACAATGACAGCACATACAATTCAAGAGGATATTAATAATCAACAGATCAAGACTTCTTTAATGATACCTCACAAGGCAGACTTCGTTCATATTGATATGACATTGCTGAATATTGGGGTTCCAGGGTGTTGTTTTGAGGTACAGAGTGCCACAGCCACACATTTTATTTAAAGTCTCCAATATTTTAAACACCTCCTCACTTCATTGGCTTCCAAAATAGAGCTGGATATTTCTGGTTTTCTGAAATTTTCGGTGGAGTTTTGCTATGCTTGTCCTTTTCCTCCAAGCCCCAGTTCCTGGAATCAAATGATTAGGTGGGAATTTCAGCTTCCTTTTTCTTTGTTTTAAGTAAATTTCCACCCTTCATTATTGCAGAGAAAAGCTTGAAATGGTTTCGCCCCATCCTCTCCCCCCCAAAAAAATCAGAAGGCAAAAAAGAAGAACCCAAATGTCTGTAATTTCAAACCAATCTCATGTTGTTTTAGGGCGTGGCTCATGAGGTTTGAAGGCTCAGGCTTGGCAATGAAGAGACAGGACTGGATTTTTAAAAGTGGCTAAGGGAATTAGGTGCCAAATTCCCATTGATGCTTTTGAAAAATCTCACCAGTAAAAGCCTCAGTCAATTCAATTACATCACATAATGGCAGACAGCTAAAAAGTGACATTTAAGTTCTTATATACAAATGCTAGAAGTCTAAATAATAAGATGGGTGAACTTGAGTGCCTTGTATTAAATGAGGATATCGTTACAACAGGCATCACAGAAACTTGGAAGAATGAGGATAATCAACGGGAGACAGTAATACAAGGTTACAAAATATATCACAGAGCAGGTCATGCTGGTCGGGGAGCGGCACTATATGTGAAAGAAAGTGTAGAGTCAATTGAAGTAAAAATCTTAAATGAACCAAACCATAGAATCTCAATGGATAGTAATTCCATACCTAACTAATAAGAATATAGCAGTAGGGATATATTACCGACCACCTGACCAGCATGGTGATAGTGACTGTGAAATGCTCAGGGAGATTAGAGAGGCTATTAAAATAAAAAACTCAATAATAATGGGGGGGTTTCAATGGTCCCCAAATTGACTGAGTACATATTACCTCAGGATGGACTCAAAGATAAAGTTCCTTGACACATTTAAATGACTGCTTCTGTTAGAGGGCTTTCCCTCCACCCTCTCCCCTGGTTCTTGACACGCAGACAGCAAGCAGCAAAAGACCAGAAGTCCGAAGGGCAGACAATGTGATGTTTATTGGTGCTAATTTCCAAGCAAGCATATTCCAAAGCCCTTCACACCTGTTGGGCTTATCTCTATACGCCGATAGAGTCTGTTCCCCAGTGTCCTCCTTCCTAGCTCTGATGCCGCAGAGCCTTGCCTGTGTCCCCGTTCCCCATTCCCGTTCCCTGCCCGAGCAAACATCATTCCAATTTCCCTATTTTCCACTTCCTGTTTCACCCCAGTTTCTATAGTAATATTCTCAGCTATACCTTAACCATTTTTACTGAAATTTAACTAACCAATCCTAACATATTGTAACATAATTCTCTAACCAATTAACTTAATTAATTTACAGCTTGCAATTAATTATACAGCAGACAGAAACAATTGGAGAACCAGACAGATTAACAATAGAAAAGGGGGCCATAAAGATTAAACAACACAGAAATGAGGGTTTCACAACCACAACTATTGATAAGTGATTTCTTCCCAGACAGGATGCTATCAAACTAAGCTTTCTTTCACCATCTTTATCTGGTGGTGATGGGCACTATCAGGACAGGATTGTATTCGCAACAGCCCAATACCCCCTTATTTCAGTGTGACTGGTTTGGGATGTGAGGATGTGACCGTTCGCTTCCCAGTTTATGGCTGCCCCTCCTGCTTAGCCTAAGAACCAGGCCTCAGACTATCCTAGTGAGAGAAGGCCCAGACACAGGCGGACTGTGATTTTCATTCTTTGTATTATACCCCTGTAACTAGCTAAGTGATAAAAACACACCTAAGTTCTTAAAGTATAGACCTTTACAGACAGGCCTGGAATCTATATTCTAACAGTTTCTTAGAGCAGCTAGTCCTGGAACCCACAAGGGGCGAGGCAATTCTTGATTTAGTCCTAAGGAGAGCACAGGATCTGGTCCAAGGGGTGAATAATATAACTAAACCGCTTGGTAATAGTGACCATAATATAATTAAATTTAACATCTCTGTGGTGGGGGAAACAGCACAGCGGCCCAACACTGTTGCCTTTAATTTCAGAAAAGCGAACTACACAAAAATGAGGAAGTTAGTTAAACAGAAATTAAAAGGTACAGCGCCAAAAGTGAAATCCCTGCAAGCTGCATGGAAGCTTCTTAAGGACACCATAATAGAGACTCAGCTTAAATGTATACACAAAATTTAAAAAAACATAGTAAGAGAACCCAAAAAGTTCCACTATGGGTAAACAACTAAGTAGAGAAGTTTTGAGAAGTAAAATGGCATCCTTTAAAAAGTGGAAGATAAATCCTATTGAGGAAAATAGAAAGGAGCATAAACTCTGCAAATGGAGTGTAAAAATGTAATTAGGAAGGCCAAAGACTCAAAAAGTAATAGCAAAAATATTTTTAGGTACATCAGAAGGAGGAAGCCTGCTAAACAACCAGTGGGGCCACTGGACGATCGAGATGCTAAAGGAGCACTAAAGGACGAAAAGGCCGTTGTGGAGAAACAAAATGAATTCTTTGCATCGGTCTTCACGGCTGAGGCTGTGAGGGAGATTCCCAAACCTGAACCATTCTTTTTAGGTGACAAATCTGAGGAACTGTCCCAGATTGAGGTGTCATTAGAGGAGGTTTTGGAACAAATTGATAAAGTAAACAGTAATAAATTACCGCGACCAGATGGCATTCACCCAAGTGTTCTGAAGGAACTCAAATGTGAAATTGCAGGACTACTTGTGGCTCTTCTTTGAGTAAGGCCAAAAAATTAACTTTCTAAAAAAGATAATTTTGGAGTCAAGAGGAAGCTATGGGTCCCAGGAAAAAGAATTTTTCAACTATCTTAATGCAAATATTGACAATTTGATCCATTCCCCTATTCAGCCGGCTCCGGACCCAAGTTGTCAGTGGTTTGGGGGTTGCGTGCATGTTGCCGGTACCTTAGATACTCTTCCTCCATGGTGAGGTAGAAGATGGGGTTGAGCCAAGTGCTGAAATATGTCAGGACTGAAGTAAAAACAATTACCGTCCTCATCAGATGAGGTGGATGGTATGTATCTAAAATCAGCAGCAAGGAGACGTGATACGGCAGCCAGCAGAGGAAAAAGGCTGGGATCAAACCAAGGAGGATCTTGAGTGGCTTGGTGGACTGGATCAGCCTCTTCCTCCTCAACTTGGCAGCTAGAACAATGTAGAAGGTTGGGATTAAGATCAAGGCTAATGGGATCAGAAACCCAACCAGGAACTGGATCGCAACGGCGGCCTTCACCCTGCCTTCATCTGTATCAGTACTGTGCCGAGGTGGGGTGAGGGATCCCAAGAGACCAACGTACCGCAAACTGAACCCAAGAGACAGGGCCCATATGACCAAAACAATCATGAAAGCCAGGCGGGGCGTGCGGTGGTTCCGGGCCCACTCAGGGCGTGCCACGAGGATGCAGCGATCGACACTGAGGGCCATGAGGAGGAAGGCGCTGGAGAACATGTGGAAGGAGGTGATGGTGCTGCTCAGCTTCGTGGCCCAGTTTAAGCGCAGTAAGAAGATGTATCTGAGGGGCAGGAAGACGATGAAGATTAAATCGGCCACGGCCCGGTTCAGGAACCACACGGTGCTGGCCGTCCTCCCCATACGGCAGCCGGCGACAAAGAGGATGTAGAAGTTCAATGGCACCCCAGCAAGGAAGGCCATGCCACCAAGCACCAGAGAGATGACTATGAACTCCATTTTTGGAAGAGTTGCAGTCACAATATCCCCTTATTCTCCTCAGGGCTCAGCGGAGGCAGCGCAGACGTTGTACTGAGCAAAGGAAGGAAGATCAATGAAAAGGGCTCCAGGAGAGGACACAGACAGACAGAGACAGCCGCAGAGTTCATAATCCCCTCAGACTTTACAGACTCCCCAAATCCTGAGCTGAACTCAGATAGGGTCAAATCCTCGTAGGCCAATGGCCCAATGATTCGAAGACCTTAGAAGCATAGAGTCAGAGGGTTAGAAGGGGACCGCAAGGGTCATCTGGCTTAACCCCCTGCCAAGATACATGACTTGTCATGTCTATTCTCTGCCTGAATGTGTTTGTTTTCACATAATATCATTTTTCAACTAAAGGATATATTTAAAAAAAAACCCCACATTTGCTTCTTGCTGAAAAGTTGGATTTCTAGGAAAGGGGAGCGGTCCACGATGCAGGGACAGAGACTGGAGAGACCCACCCTGCTCCGCCGCCTCACCAAAATTCCCAAATAATCTTCTTGCTGTTAGTTTCCCAAAGGAGAATAGTTATTCCTATCTTTCTTAAAAACAAGTTAATGAATGATCACTTCCCCCCACACACACTTTTTTTAAAATAATGGAATTTCTGAAAGAGAGTCTTCCTCAGCCCCCTTCATTTTGAAGTTGAGTTTAATTGTGGTTTGGGCCATGTCCGGGGGTGACTTAGTGGAGCAGGCAAAATCCCCACCGAAAAATCCCCGCTGTGAAAACCTCCAGTGATGGAGAGAAACTCTCCAGGAGGAGAAAAGTAAGATTGAAACAAGGACGACAACAAAAAAGCTGGCCAAACACCAGAGGAAGAAGAGACCGGTAATCAGCTAAAAAACTTTTTTTAAAAAGGAAGGATACTGCAAGAGTCTACTGTAGTGGTTACACGGGGAGTTCCATCCCAGACTTGCGTCTGATGAAGTGGGCATTCACCCACGAAACCTTATGCTCCAATACTTCTGTTAGTCTTAAAGGTGCCACAGGACCCTCTGTTGCTTTTTACAGATTCAGACTAACACGGCTACCCCTCTGATACTTGATCCCAGACTTTCTCACTGAACTGCTCGGGGAGCCTGGGCAAGTCACATCACAGCCCCGTGCCTCAGTTTCCTCTCCAAACATTTGTCTGTTTAGAGTGTGAGCTCGCTGTGAGCAGGCCTCTTTCTCCCTCTGGGTCTGTGCAGCGCCTGGCACAATGGGGCCCCCGAGCTCGGTCAGTGTCTGTACACAACCAAGCTCAACGGGAGCCCCTGACCTCTGACACAGGACACACCAATAATTTCAACCGGTTCTAACCGGACCAGATGAGGGGAGGGGATGGGGGCAGCTGGAAGGGGGGAGACCAAGAGAGCATTGGTGTGGGCGGTGGGACAGAATGAGATCCAGTGGGGGCAGATGGGCGGGGGTTATCTCATTTCCTTACCCGTGTCTTTGGAGGACGCAGTGTCTCAGACTCGACCCCTGTCCAGGGTCCCCAACGCGATGTCTGCCTGCAGCTCTCCCAGACTGGCTCAGCCTGAAGGAGGAAGCTGTTTATATGGCGGTATATCTGGGGTGGGAAGAAGAATGAGTGGAGATCACAGGATGTGGCTGGGTCCGAATACTTCTGCAAAGCCCGGAAGGCCTCCGGCATCCACAGCTACATGCAGATGTTATGTGAACCACAAGCTCCTGTTAGAATATAGATATTCAAGCCTGCCTGTAAAGACCTATACTTTAAGAACTTAGGTGT
>NW_020665122.1:817206-852670 GCF_002925995.2 Terrapene triunguis
ACCAGTTACAAGCCAAAAGACCTTTTTTTTAAAGGAAGGATATTGCAATAGTCTATTTTAGTGGTTAGATGGGGAGTCAGGATGCCTGGGTCCCATCCCAGACTCTGTGACTGAACTGCTTGGGTAGATTGGACAAGTCACGTCATGTCCCCGTGACTCAGTTTCCCCTCCAAACATTTCTCTGTTTAACTTTAGAGTGTGAGCTCGCTGTGGCCAGGCCTGTTTCTCCCTGTGGGGCTGTGCACTGCCTGGTGTGATGGGGCCTCCGAGCTTGGTCAGGGTCTGTTCAGCGCCCAGCGTGACGGCGCCCCTGACCTCTGACAACAGGACCCACATCTAATTTCAACCCGCTCTATCCAGAGCAGATGAGGGGAGGGGATGGGAGCAGCAGGCAAGGGTGAGATCCAGGGGGCAGCACTGTGTGCGGGGTGAGAATGAGATCCAGTGGGGCAGCTGGAGGATTTACCTCATTTCCTTACCCGTGTCTGCGGGGGACACAGCGTCTGAGTCGACCCCCGTCCCAGGTCCCCA
Source organism: Terrapene triunguis (assembly GCF_002925995.2). NCBI lineage: Eukaryota > Metazoa > Chordata > Testudines > Emydidae > Terrapene > Terrapene triunguis. The sequence continues at coordinate 817,738 of NW_020665122.1, forward strand.
ACGCGATGCCTGCAGCTCGCTCAGTGCTGAGTAGGGAGCTGTTCATGTGAGGGTATATCTGGGGGGGACCATGGGGGAGATCAGAGGATGTGGCTGGGTCTGATCGTGTCTGCAAAGCCTGGAAGGACTCCGGCGCCCACAGCTACATGCAGACATCACATGAACCACAATCTCCCCCGCCCTGTCCCGCTGGGCCTAGCAAGGTGTCTGCATTTGGCTGTCCACATCCGGGGGCAGGGCCGCCGAGAGTGGGTTCGGGCCCCAGTGAAAAAAATTTTCGGGCCCCCCAGCAAGGGCGGACTGGCTAAACAGAGCCGAGAAGGTGGGGGGGGAAGCTGAGGAAGCCGGGCCTCGGGCCCTCTTCCGGACCGCCGGGCCCTGGTAATTTGTACCGGCTTCCCCCCCCCCTCGTCAGCGCTGTCGGGGGCAGGCAGCCGGGGAACTGGGCGAGGTCCCAAGAGCAGAGATGGCAGCTGGGACTCTGCCCTCCAGCCCCTCCTGGCCGGGAAAAGTGAACAGAGCTGGGAGCGGGACACGTGAGATTCTCAGCTCTGCCTTTCCTGCTGGAAACCCATCCCTCAACCTGGGCCACGATACAGGCCAGCCAAGGCTAAGGAAACCCTCGCTCTGTGCTAGAGACGACACAAACCACAGCCCGGCCTGCAACCCGCCTTCATCTCTCATCATTTGCCTGGAGGCCTCAGGCCTGGGGGCACTTTTCAGCTCATCCTGAGTTCCCAGAACCAACAGGGGTCCAGCCAGGGCCGGCTCCAGGCACCAGCTTGTCAAGCAGGTGCTTGGAGCGGCCGCTCCGGAGAGGGGCGGCAGGTCCAGCTATTCGGCGGCAATTCGGCAGACGGTCCCTCACTCCGCCTCGGAGCGAAGGACCTCCCGCCGAATTGCCGCCGCAGATCGCGATCGCGGCTTTTTTATTGATTTATTTATTTATTTTGGCTGGCCCTGGCTCCAGCCATCCTGGGATGCATCAACAGGGGACTCTCGATTAGGAGCAGGGAGGTGATTTTCCTTCTGGATCCGGCCCTGGTGTGACCACAGCTGGGATCCTGTGTCCGGTTCTGGCACCCACCATTCAAGAAGGATGTTGAGAAGCTGGAGAGGGGTCAGAGACGAGCCACGAGAAGGATTAATGCACTAGACCCTGGGCTTGACAGAGAGAGACTCCAGGAGCTCAGTCAGTTCAGTTTATGAAAGGACACGTCTACACTGCGAAGGCTGCACCGATGCAGCTGCCCCGCTGTAGCGGCTCAGTGAAGACTCTGTCTATGCTGACGCGAGAGCTTCTCCCATCGGCGTAGTTAATCCTCCCCCGCGAGAGGCGGTAGCTGAGTTGATGGGAGAAGTGTTGTCTACACCGGGTATTAGGTTAGTATAACAGCATCACCCAGGGGGGTGGGTTTTCCACACCCGCGAGCGACGTAGTTATACCAACATCAGTTGTTTGTGTAGACAAAGTGAAAGGGAAGGTGACTGCATGACTTGATTACAATTTCTGACAAATAACTGAATTTCACGTATGCTGCCATCTACTGGCCAGTTGGTTTTATATGCATAGTCAGCTCTGAGCTTTTGGATAAGGGTTTATAGCAGTGGTTCTCAACCACTGGGGGTACGCAGAAATCTTCCAAGGGGTACAGCAACTCCTCTAGATATTTGTCTAGTTTTACAAAGGTACATAAAAAGCACTAGCATAGTCAGTAGAAACTACAATTTCATACAATGACTTCTTTCTACCGCTCTACATACTGTCCACTGAAATGTAAGTACAATATTTATATTCCAATTGATTTATTTTATAATGATATGGTAAAATGAGATAGTAAACCATCTGTCAGTACTAGTGTGCTGTGACAGTTGTATTTTTGTCTGATTTTGTAAACAAGTAAGTTTCAAGTGAGGTGAAACTTGGGGGTACACAAGAGAAATGAGAATCCTGAAAGGGGTACAGTAGTCTGGAAAGGTTGAGAGCCACTGGTCTATTGGGTCTTTTCCCTCTGATGTGTGGCCACCTCTGGGGTGGGGCATGGGGGCTGTGACAGGGAGGAATTTGTGTGGGGGGGATGCTGTTGGGAGTGGGGTGGGGTAAGGGTTCCTCAAACAATTTGAATAGTGGGGATTCTGAGACCCACTGAATCAAACTATAAACCCTTTATATGATGGGAACCACTTCAATCCAGGGGATTTGGCCCCGATGGGAGGGGTAGGGAGAGATCTTTGGAGGCTGCTGTGGGGAGCAGTTAGGGAAATGGGGGGCTGCTCTGGGAGGGGGCGTGGGGGCAGGAAGGATCCTGGGGTAGGGGGTCGGGGGTCAGAGACATATCTGCGCGGGGAGTGGGGGGCATTGTGGATTTCACCCTAGCACTGAACCTGGGGTAATGGGTGGGGGAACAGAGACAGATCTGCGGGGGTGGGCATTGTGGATTTCAGCCTAGCATTGAAGCTGGGGTAATGGGTGGGGGAACAGAGACAGATCTGCGGGGGGGGGGGGGCATTGTGGATTTCAGCCTAGCATTGAAGCTGGAAGGTTTAATCTCATTTTCTTACCTATGTCCTGGGGGAATCACACACGGCATCTCAGAATTGATTCTCCCAACACACATACAACACCTGCAGCTCCTCCCCCCCCCCGCCCCACGGATGTGTCTGGGGGCAGGAAGCTGTCCTCTCAGTGGTGAACACGGGGGGGTGGCTCAGCAGGGGTGGGAGATGCTCACAAAGCCGGGTCTGCAAAGCCTCCGAGGCGGCCAGCTCCGTGCAAGCCTCAAACAGCTCGGCTCAGCTCTGGGGACTCTCATGATGAAGGGTCTGAGAGCCCGTCTGCAGAGATGGTTGCCCACATCTGCAGCAGCCACAGCCCGAGAGCAGGAGCTGAGCTGCGGCCACGTCATTGCAAAAATTCAGCCTGTTCACACCTGGATAAACACCAGACACAGCTTGGGCCCCTGCAGTGCCGCTGGGTCAGGAGTGATTTGTGGGTGAACCCTGCCGCCCTTCACCCCCGGTCACCCCTCGAACGTCCTGGAGAGACATTGCCAGGTGGCAGGTGGATTGTGACTCTTTGCTTAACTGGCTGTGAGCCACACGACATTGTGTCTTCTCCACGATTGGCTGGTGGATTTATTGGACTCTGGAGAACAGCCAGTGACATAGCAAATGGCGAAAGCTGCATTCATTTTGGTCAGGAATATCAGGATTCATTGAGACATTGGTTTTAAAAGCAACTGTGACCAGGTTCCCAGAGTGCAAGCTGGGCTGTGGGACCGCGGAGCACTCCTGTCCCACCAACCTGGGATGTTCCTCTCACACTGTAATATTGTGTCAAGCAACAAAGGTCTGGCAGGCCCTGCACTTACACAGCCGTCCCCAGGAAGGGACACACCCAGCTGAGTTCCATGAATGGCGTCCCAGCCACTCATGAATCATCAATAGGGAGGCTCCAGTCAATTCCCCCTGGCTCCCTGGCCTTGCAGCCCAGAAATGTACCATTCTGCACTGGTCAGAAGCCTGGCAAGTGTAAGTTCATTACCCAGTCAGCGCCTCCTCCGATGTGGAGAGCACAAACACCAGCCTTTGTAAACTGAGCTGAGATTTCCCAGCACTTCAACCAAACACACAGTTTTAGGTAGTATATAAAACAGGTTTATTAACTACAGACAGATGGATTTTAAGTGATTATAAGCAGTGAGCTTAGAGATCAAAGTTGGTTACCTAAGAAATAAAAGTAAATTCACAGTCTGAGTTCTGTAAACTAGACAGGATTTGAATCAAGTCATGACTCACCCTGGCAGATGGTACAAGGAGGTGACAGATCCTCAATACACAGGCTGGGCTTGTCTTCCAGCCTGATACCAAACTTTTCAAAGTTAAAGTCTTTCTCCTCCAGTTGTGGTTCCAGGCGTTGAGTTGTGGGGGGAGTTAGGGCAAGTGGTGATGTCACTTCCCCTCTTTTGTAGTTTCTTCCAGTTTGCTGGAAATATATTTTGCTATGACTTGGGTCAAACAGCCTCCATTGTCTACGTGTTTTCACTGAGAAATCTCCATTTTATACGGTTCCTGAGAGATTGGATTCTTGTGTGGTTGCTGATTAACACTGATTAACGCTGTCCGGCTCCCCCATTGTCGTACCTGAAAGGCTGGTTGTGGGTGTTCCCAACATCACAACTTATTTCAGTAACACACACATAGAAAACCTTCATAACTCCCCATACAATGACAGCACATACAGTTCAACAGGTTATTAATTATCAACAGATCAAGAATTTTTTAATGCTACCTCACAAGGCACAGCCACACATTTTATTTTAAGTCCCCAATATTTTAAATACCACCTCACTCCATTGGCTTCTAAAACAGAGCTGGATATTTTAGGTTTTCTGAAACTTTTGGAAGAGTTTTGTATCATCTCCGACTCTTACAATTTGGTTGTGGCATTCGCCGTGCTTCTCATTTTCCTCCAAGCCCCCAGATCCTGGAATCATATGATTAGGTGGGAAATTCAGCTTTTCTTTTCCATTTGTTTGTTTTTTTAAACAAGTTTCTGGCCTTTGTTGTTACAGATAAAAGGTTGAAATGGCCCAAAAAAATCAGGAGAACCCAAATGTCTTTCTTTTCAAACTAATCTCATTTTGTTTTTAGAGGCGTCTCATGAGGTTTTAAGGCATGGACTTGGCAATGAAGATACAGGACTAGATTTTTAAAGTTGGCTAAGGGAATTAGGTGCCAAATTCCCATTGAGAGTGAATAGGTGTTAAGCACCTAACTCACTTAGGTACTTTTGAAAATCTCACCCATAGAAGCCTAAATGAATTCAATTACATCAAGTAATGGCAGACAGCTAAAAAGTGACAATTTTTTAAAGTGCTTATATACTTATTCTAGAAGTCTAAATAATAAGATGGGTGAAGTAGAGTGCCTCATATTAAATGAGAAGATTGACATAAGAGGCATCACAGAAAATTGGTGGAATGAGGATAATCAGTGGGACACTGAAAAGCTAACAGAATGTTGGGAATCATTAAGAACGGGATAGTTAAGAAGACTGAAAATATCATATTTTCTCTATAAAAGATCACTCAAGAAAGTGATCTTGGAGTCACTGTTGATAATTCTTTGAAAACATCCACGCAATGTGCAGTGGCAGGTAAAAAAGTGAACAGAATGTTGGGAATCATTAAGAACGGGATAAATAATAAGACTGAAAATATCATATTGCCTCTATATAAATCCATGGTTTGCCCACATCTTGAATACTGTGTGCAGATGTGGTCGCCCCATCTCGAAAAAGATATATTGGAATTGGAAAAGGTACAGAAAAGGGCTACAAAAATGATTAGGCGTATGGAACAGCTTCCATATGAGGAGAGATTATTAAGACTGGGACTTCTCAGCTTGGAAAAGAAACGACTAAGGGGGAATATGATTGAGGTCTATAAAATCCTGACTGGTGTGGGGAAAGTAAATAGGGAAGTGTTATTTATTCTTCTCATAACACTAGAAGGGTCACCCAATGAAATTAATAGGCAGCTGGTGTAAAAGAAACAAATGGAAGTATTTGTTCATGCAATGTACAGTCAGCCTGTGGAACTCCTTGCCAGAGGATGTTGTGAAGGCCAAGACTTTAACAGGGTTCAAAAAAGAAATGGATAAATTTCTGGAGGATAGGTCCATCAATGGCTATTAGCCAGGATGGGCAGGAATGGTGTCCCTAGCCTCTGTTTGACAGAAGCTGGGAATGGGCAACAGGGGATGGATCACTTGATGATTACCTGTTCTGTTCATTCCTTCTGGGGCACCTGGGAAAGGCCACTGTCGGAAGACAGGATACTGGGCTAGATAGAACTTTGGTATGACTCAGTATGGCCGTTCTTATGATCTTATGTTATGTCTCATTGACTCTTAGCTAGGTTCCTATGGGCCTAAACATTTTTAAAAATGGAACTTAGACTCTTTTTTTTAATAGACCCCTGGATCTTCAACAAACACAGGAAGGATGAAGAGCTGGAGACGCACTGGGAGCAAACATGACATGGTCATGTCTTTTTGTGGGGATGGATAGCTCAGTGGTTTGAGCATTAGCCTGCTAAATCCAGGTTTGTGAGTTCAATCCTTGAGGGGTCCATTTAGGGTTCTGGGGTAAAAATCTATCTGGGGATTGGTTCTGTTCTGAGCAGGGGATTGGACTAGATACCTCCTGAGTCCCTTCCAACACTGATATTCTATGATGAGAAGAATAATGACATGGAGAAAAGGACAGACCATAAGGAACCAAATGCCCCAATATAATCTAAAAATAAACAAAACCAAGACTAATATATTGAATTAAAATGATAGATTCCAAAGCTGGAAGGGACGGGTGTGATCATCTTGTCAGACCTCCCAGGTCACACGGGCCAGAGAATTGCCCCAAACAATTCCTAGAGCAGAGCTTTTAGAAAAACATCCCGGCTTGATTTAAAATTGCCAGTGATGGAGGATCCACCACAACCCTTGGGAAATTGATCCAATGGTCAGTCTGACTTTGTCTAAGTTCAACTTCTGTTCACTGGATCGTGTTAGACACCTTTGTGACAGACCCAGACCAGTGGGGTACAGGAGTCTGGTAGAAGGCAAATATACTGGCCACTGGATGAACAGTTTTCTGTTCCCTGAGTGACCAGAGCAGGGGCTGCACTAGAGCAATCAGGAACCTGCTAGAACCAATTAAGACAGGCAGGCTAATTAAGACACCTGGAGCCAATTAAGAACATACTAGAATCAATTATGGCAGGCAGGCTAATCAGGACACCTGGTTTAAAAAGGACCTCCCATCACTTAGTGAAGGGCATGCAAGGAGCAGAGAGTGAGAAGCTGCTGGAGTACAAACGTGATCAGGCTTCAGGAGGAAGATCCAGGATAAAGACAGTGCTGGGAGAGGGCCATGGGGAAGTAGCCCAGGGAGTTGTAGCTGTCACGCAGCTGATACAGGGAACATTGTAGACAGCTGCTATCCACAGGGCCCTGGGCTGCAACCTGGTGTAGAGAATGGGCCCGGGTTCCCCCCATCCCCCCAACTTCTGATCAGACACAGCAGGCGTTGACCTACTCTGTGAGCAACACCAGAAGGGAAGGTCTAGGAAAGGGATCTGGCCTGTCCCCGACCCACTAGGTGGGACACAGAGACTGCAGAGATTGTTCTCCATTTCCCCCAGGCTGGCCGGGGATGAGTTTCGCTGAGTGAACGGCAGGTTTGAGCCTCTAGCAGAAGTGGCCAAACTGAGGGCTGCCGTGAACCTCTGAGGAGCAAATCCGCCAAAAAGCGCAGGACCCACCAAGGCAGAGGAGGAACTTTGTCACACCTTCCTCTCCTAGAGTGAAGAGCCCATTATTAAATATTTGTTCCCCACGTAGGTACTTACAGACTATGATCAGGTCACCCCTTCACCATCTCTTTGTTAAGCTAAATACACTGCGCTCCTTGTGTCTCTCACTCTAAGGCAGGTTTTTGAACCCTGTAATCATTCTCGTGGCTCTTCTCTGAATAAGGACCAAAAAAATCCCAATTTGGGCATCAAGAGGAAGTTACATGTCCCAGATAATGGAATTCTTTCTCCATGCAAATATTGACAAGTCCATCCATTCCCCTATTCAGCCAGCTCTGACCCTGAGTTGTCCATGGTTTGGGGGTTGCGTGCACATTGCCGGTACCTCAGAAACTCTTCCTCCAGGGTGAGGTAGAAGATGGGGTTGAGACAGCTGCTGAAATATGTCAGGACACAAGCCAAAGTGCTTCCTATGTTCAGAAGAGGCAGAGGGTACGTAGCTGAGATCTGCAAGAAGACGAAGACGTGATATGGCAGCCAGCAGAGGAAAAAGGTCGGGATCAAGCCAAGAAGGATCTTGAGTGGCTTGGTGGACTGGATCAGCCTGTTCCATCTCAGCTTGGCAGCTAGAACAATGTAGAAGGTTGGGATTAATATCAAGGCTAGTGGGATCAGAAACCCGACCAGGAACTGGATCACAATGGCGGCCTTCACCCTGCCCTCATCTGGATGAAAATTCATGCTGGTGCTGGCAGGTGAGAGGAAGTATTCCCAGAGATCACCGTACCGTGAGCTGAAACCAGCAGACAGGACCCACGTGCCCAGAAACATCCCGAAAGCCAGCGGGGGCATGCGATGGTTCCAGGTCCACTCAGGGCGTGCCACAAGGATGCAGCGATCAATACTGAGGGCCATGAGAAGGAAGGCACTGGAGAACATGTGGAAGGAGGTGACGGTGCTGCTCAGCGTCTTGGCCCAGTTTAAGTCCAGGATGAAGATGGAGGTGAATCTGAGGGGCAGGAAGACGATGAAGATGAAATCGGCCACGGCCCGGCTCCAGAACCACAGGGCGCTGGCCGTCTTCTCCATATGGCAGCCAGCTAAAAAGAGGATGTAGCCATTCAATAGCACCCCGGCAAGGAAGGCCATGCCACTCAGCACCAGGAAGAGAATTCGGAGGAACTCCATGCTTGGAAGAGTTGCAGTCACAATATCGCCTCCTTCACGTCAGGGCTCGGCGGGGTCAGTGCAGACGTTGTACTAAGCAAAGAATAGAAGAGCGATGAAACGGGCACCAGGAGGGGACATGGACAGAGTTTGGTTTCTACTAAATCAAATGTTTAAAAAACACACCCCTTTGCTTCTTGCTGAAAAGTTTTATTTCTAGGCAAGGGGAGGTGGCCAATGGGGGTGTCCAAGATACAGAGACAGAGATATGAGCGACCCCCCCTGAAGACTCACTAAAATTCCCAAATAATCTTCTTGCTGTTAGTTTCCCAAAGGAGCTGGTTTTCCCATCTTGGTTTTAAAAAAAAGGAATGATTGTTTCCCTCCCCTTTAAAAAAAAATGAATTTTTTGAAAGTGATTCTTCTCCACCCCCTTCACTTTGAAGTGGAGTTTTTGTTTGGTTTGGGCCATTTTGGGGGAGGGGGGAGTGTGAGATAGTGGCGCCCGGTGGCCAAAATCCCACCAAAAGAACCCAGGTATAGAAACCTCCAGTGATGGAGGGCAACTCCCCAAGAGGAGAAAATAAGATTGAAAAGACAACAATGACAAAAAAAGCCACCTGGCAAAACACCAGAGGAAGAAAAGACAAGTAAGAAGTCAAAATCGCTTTTTTTTTAATTGCAAGAGTCTATTTTAGTGGATAGATAGGGAGTCCGGACTCCTGGGTTCCATCCCAGACTCTGTCACTGAACTGTTTGGGGAGCCTGGACAAGTCACATCATGGCTCTGTGCCTCAGTTTCCCCTCCATATATTTGTCTCTTTAGAGTGTGAGCTCGCTGTGGCCAGGCCTGTTTCTCCCTGTGGGTCTGTCCAGCGTGACAGGGGACCCTGACCTTTGACAAGAAGACCCACAAATAATTTCAACCGGCTCTATCCAGAGCATCGAGGGGAAGGGATGGGGATAGCAGGAAGGGGAGATCAAGGGGGCAGCGGTGGGGGGGTGACAATGAGATCCAGGGGGGCAGCTGAAGGGTTTACTTACCCGTGTCTTGGGGGACACAGCTTCTCAGAGTCGACCCCCATCCCAGGTCCCCAACGCAATGTCTGCAGCTCGCCCAGACTGGCTCATCTCAGAGCAGGGAGCCGTTCATGTGGGGGTATATCTGGCAGGGAGGGGACAATGGGGGAAGATCACAGGACGTGGCTGGGTCCGATCATGTCTGCAAAGCCTGGAAGGTTTTCATCACCCACAGCTACATGCAGATGTCAAACAAACCACAAGCTCTCCCCTGTGCTGGGGCCTAGCAAGGTGTCTGCATTGGCTGCCCGCATTCTGGGGCAGGTGGGTGCAGCAGACAGCAGGGGCTGAGACAGCCATGTCCAGCTGACTCCAGTGAGTGAGGTCCCAAGAGCAGAGACACCAGCTGGGACTCTGCCCTCGAACCGCTCCTGGCTAGGGAAAGCCAACAGAGCCCCACTGGGAGGGGGATGCGTGAGATTCTCAGCCCTGCCTTTCGTGCAGGGAACCCACCCCTCCGCCCGGGCCATGTTACAGACCAGCCAAGGCTAAGGAAACCCTCGCTCTGTGCTGGAGACCACACAAACCACAGCCCGGCCTGCAACCTGCCTTCATCTCATATCATTTGCCTGGAGGCCTCAAGCGTGGGGGCATTTTTCAGCTCAACATGAGCTCCCAGAGCCAACAGGGCACCGGCTGTGCTGGGATGCATCAACGGGTGAGTCTCAATTAGGAGCAGGGAGCTGGTTTTCCCTCTGGATCCGGCTCTGGTGTGACCACAGCTGGGATCCTGTGTCTGGTTCTGGCGCCCACCCTTCAAGAAGGATGTGCAGCAACTGGAGAGGGGTCAGAGTCGAGGCAAAAGAAGGATTAACGGACTGGACCCCGGGCTTGGCAGAGAGAGACTCCAAGAGCTCAGTCAGTTCAGTTTATCAAAGGACACGTCTACACCGGGAAGGCTGCACCGATGCAGCTGCACCGCTGTAGCGGCTCAGTGAAGACGCTGTCTATGCTGACGCGAGAACTTCTCCCATCAGCGTAGTTAATCCCCTCCCCCCACCCAGGAGATGGTAGCTGAGTTGACAGAAGAAGTGTTGTTTACACCGGGCGTTAGGTCGGTATAACAGCATCACACAGGGGAGTGGGTTTTCCACACCTCCGAGCGACGTAGTTATTCCAACATCAGTTGCTAGTGTAGACCAAGGGAAAGGGAAGGTGACGGGGTGACTTGATTTCAATTTCTGACAAGCAACTGAATTTCACATGTGCTGCCATCTACTGGTCAGTTGGTTTTAATGACATTGTCAGCCCTGAGCCTTTGGATAAGGGTTTATAGCAGTGTTTCTCAACCAAGGGTATGTGTATCACTGGGGGTACGCACAGATCTTCCAAGGGGTACATCAGCTTATCTAGATATTTGTCTAGTTTTACAAAGGTACATAAAAAGTACTAGCATAGTCAGTACAAACTACAATTTCATACAATGACTTCTTTATACTGCTCCATATACTGTCCACTGAAATGTAAGTAGGATATTTATATTCCAATTGATTTATTGTATAATTATATGGTAAAAAGAGAAAGTAAACCATCTGTCAGTACTAGTGTGCTGTGACACTTGTATTTTTATGTCTGATTTTGTAAACAAGTAAGATTTAAGTGAGGTGCAAAGGGCGAAAGCTTCATGAATTTTGGCCGGGAATATCAGGATTTATTGAGACATTCGTTTAAAAAGCCACATGCAACCTGGACTGTGGGGCAGCTGAGCCCTCTGTCCCACCAACCTGGGGTGTCCCTCTCACACTGTGATATTGTGTCAAGCTGCAAACCTCGGGCAGGCCCTGCACTTACACAGCCATCCCCAGGAAGGGACACACCCAGCTGAGTTCCATGAATGACCTCCCAGCACTCATGAACCATCAATAAGGGTACGTCTTCACTACCCGTCGTATCGGCGGGTAGCAATCGATTTATCTGGGATCGATATATCGCGTCTCGTTAAGACACGATATATCGATCCCCGAACGCGCTCACCGTCGACTCCAGAACTCCACCAGAGCGAGCGGCGGTAGAGTCGACGGGGGAGCCGCGGCCCTTGATCCCGCACCGTCTGGACCCCAGGTAATTCGATCCAAAATACTTCGACTTCAGCTACGCTATTCACGTAGCTGAAGTTGCGTATCTGGGATCGATCCCCGCCCCCCTAGTGTAGACCAGCCTAAGGAGGATCCAGTCAATTCCCCCCGGGTCACTGACCTTGCAGCCCAGAAATGTACCGTCCTGCCTTGGTCAGAAGCCTGGCAAGTGTAAGTTCATTGCCCAGTCTGTGCCTCCCCCGATGTGGAGAGCACAAACACCAGCCTTTGTAAACTGAGCTGAGATTTCCCAAGCACTTCAATAAAAAAAAAAGAACAGTTTTAGGTAGAATATAAAACAGGTTTATTAACTGCAGACAGATGTATTTTAAGTGATTAAAAGCAGCGAGCGTAGAGATCAGAGTTGGTTACAAAAGAAATAAAAGTAAATTCCCAATCCGAGTTAAATAAAATAGAATAGTCTCAACCTGGCAGATGGTACAAGCAGGTGACAATTTTTCAATACACAGGCTGGGCTTTTCTTTCAGCCCGATACTGTACTTCCGCAGTTCAGTGTCTTTGTCCTCCAGATGTTTTTCCGTGTCTTGAGTTGTGGGGGGTGTGAGGCCAAGTGGTGATGGCACTTCCCCTCTTTTGTAGTTTCTTCCAACTTGATGGAAATATATTTTGCTATGATGTGGGTCAAACAGTCTCCATTGTCTATGTGCTCTCTCTGAGAAATCTCCGTTTTATACAGTTCCTGAGATAGTGGATTCTTGGATGGGTGCTGATGAGCCAGTAACGCTGTCTGGCTCCCCCACTGTCATACCTGAAAGGCTGGTTGTGGGTGTTCCCAACATCACAACTTATTTCAGTAACACACACATAGTAAAATTTCCTAACTCCCCATACAACGACAGCATTTACAATTCAAGAGGATATTAATAATCAACAGATCAAGACTTTTTTAATGATACCTCACAAGGCAGACTTGGTTCACATATATATGACAGTGGTGAATATGGGGGTTCCAGGGTGCTGTTTTGAGGTACAGAGTGCCACAGCCACACATTTTATTTAAAGTCCCCAATATTTTAAACATCTCCTCACTCCATTGGCTGCCATAACAGAGCTGGATATTTCTGGTTTTCTGAAATTTTCGGTGGACTTTTCTAGCGTCACCGAATCTTACAATTTGGTTGCGGCATTCACCATTCTTGTCTATGTGAATTTCCCCAGATCCTGGAATCAGATAATTAGGTGGGAATTTCAGCTTTTCTTTTCTTTTCTTTTCTTTTCTTTTCTTTTCTTTTCTTTTTTAGGTAAGTTTCAAGCCTTCGTTGTTGCAGAGAAAACCTTGTAATGGTCCCCAAAGCAAAAAAATCAGAAGGCAAAAAAGAAGAACCCAAATGTCTTTCTTTTCAAACCAATCTCATGATGTTTTGGGGGTGGCTCATGAGGTTTGAAGGCTTGGGCTTGGCAATGAAGAGACAGGACAAGATTTTTAAAACTGACTAAGGGAGTTAGATGTCAAATTCCCATTGATGTTATGAGTTAAGCACCTAACTCATATAGGGGCTTTCGAAAATCTCACCCGTAGAAGCCTAAGTCAATTCAATTACATCACGTAATGGCAGACAGCTAAAAAGTGACATTTAAGTTCTTATATACAAATGCTAGAAGTCTAAATATAAAAATGGGTGAACTTGAGTGCCACGTATTAAATGAGGATATCGATACAACAGGCATCACGGAATCTTGGTGGAATGAGGATAATCAGTGGGAGACAGTAATACAAGGTTACAAAATATATCACAGAGCAGGTCGTGCGGGTCGGGGAGCAGCACTATATGTGAAAGAAAGTGTAGAGTCAAAAATCTTAAATGAACCAAACTGTCCCATAGAATCTCAATGGATAGTAATTCCATACCTAACTAATAAGAATATAGCGGTAGGGATATATTACCAACCACCTGACCAGCATGGTGATAGCGACTGTGAAATGCTCAGGGAGATTAGAGAGGCAATTAAAATAAAAAACTCAATAATAATGGGGGATTTCAATGGTCCCCATATTGACTGGGTACATATTACCTCAGGATAGGACTCAAAGATAAAGTTCCTTGACACATTTAAATGACTGCTTCTGTTAGAGGGCTTTCCCTCCACCCTCTCCCCTGGTTCTTGACACGCAGACAGCAAGCAGCAAAAGACCAGAAGTCCGAAGGGCAGACAATGTGATGTTTATTGGGGTTAATTTCCAAGCAAGCATATTCCAAAGCCCTTAATACCAGTCGGACTTATCTCTATACACTGATAGAGTCTGTTCCCCAGTGTTCCGTTCCCAGCTCTGAAGCCGCAGAGCCTTGCCTGTGTCCCCGTTCCCCGTTCCCTATTCCCGTTTCCCCCCCTTAGCAAACATGATTCCAATTTCCCTTCCCCCCACTTCCTGTTTGACTCCAGTTTATATAGTAATATTCTCAACTATACCTTAACCAAACATTTTACTGAAATTTTAATAACCAATCCTAACATATTGTAACATAATTCTCTAACCAATTATATCCCACTAACCTAATTAATTTCCAGCTAGCAAACTTAATTATACAGCAGGACAGAAACAATTAGAGAACCAGACAGATTAACTATAGAAAAGTGGGGGCCATTAAGATAAAACAATACAGAAATGAGGGTTTCACAACCACAGCCACTGATACGTGATTTCTTGCCAGACAGGATGCTATCAAACTAAGTTTTCTTTCACCATCTTTATCTGGTGGTGATGGGCACTATCAGGACAGGATTGCCTTTGTAATAGCGCAATACCACCTTATTTCAATGTGACTGGTTTGGGATGTGAGAATGTGACCGTTCACTTCCCTCTTATGGTTACCTCTGCTGCTTAGCCTAAGAACAAGGCCTCAGACTATCCTAGTGAGAGAAGGCCCATACACAGACAGACTGTGATTTTGATTCTTTGTTTTATACCCCTGTAACTAGCTAAATGATAAAAACACACCTAAGTTCTTAAAGTATACGCTTTACAGGCAGGCCTGAATATCTATATTCTAACAGCTTCTTGGAGCAGTTAGCCCTGGAACCCACAAGGGGAGAGGCAATTCTTGATATAGTCCTAAGTACAGAACATGATCTGGTCCGAGGAGTGAATATAACGGAACCGCTTGGTAATAGTGATCATAATATAATTAAATTTAACATCCGTGTGGAGAGGGAAACAACACATCAGCCCAACACTGTAGCATTTAATTTCAGAAAAGCGAACTACACAAAAATGAGGAAGTTAGTAAAACAGAAATGAAAAGGTACAGTGGCAAAAAGTGAAATCCCTGCAAGCTGCATGGAAACTTTTTAAAGACACCATAATAGAGGCTCAATTTAAATGTATCCCCCAAATTAAAAAACATAGAGAAACAAAAAAAAGCCACCCTGGGTAAACAGCTAAGTAAAGAAGCAGTGAGAGGCAAAAAATCATCCTTTAAAAAGTGGAAGTTAAATCCTATTGAAGAAAATAGAAAGCAGCATAAACTACTGCAAATAAAGTGTAAAAATGTAATTAGGAAGGCCAAAGACTCAAAAAGTAATAGCAAAAATATTTTTAGGTACATCAGAAGCAGAAAGTTTGCTAAACAACCAGAGCGACCATTGCATGATCGAGATGTTAAAGGACCACTGAAGGATGATAAGGTTTGCGGAGGAAAAAATGAATTCTTTTCATTGGTCTTCATGGCTGAGCATGTGAGGGAGATTCCAAAACGTGAGCCATTCTTTTTAGGTGAAAAATCTGAGGAACTGTCCCAGATTGAGGTGTCATTAGAGGAGGTTTTGGAACAAATTGATAAACTAAACAGTAATAAGTAACCGGGACCAGATGGCATTCACCCAAGTGTTCTGAAGGAATTCAAATGTGAAATTGCAGAACTACTAACTAACAAAGAGTAGGGATAAATCATCAGTTTTCAGAAAGGAGACAGGTAAATAACGGAGTCTGTACTAGGACCAGTACTGTTCAACATATTCATAAACGATCTGGAAAAAGGGATTAAGAGTGCGGTGGCAAAATTTGCAGATGTTACAAAACTACTCAAGATAGTTAAGTCCAAAGCAGACTGCGGGGAGCTACAAAAGAGTCTCACAAAACTGGGTGACAGGGCAACAAAATGGCAATGAAATTCAGTGTTATTAAATGCAAAGTAATGCACATTGGAAACCATAATTTCAACTATACATATAAAGCGATGTGGTCTAAATTAGCTGTTACCACTCAAGAAAGAGATCTTGGAGTCATTGTGGATAGTTCTCTGAAAACATCCACTCAATGTGCAGTGGCAGTGAAAAAATAAATGGTACGTTGGAAATCATTGAGAAATGGATAGATAATAAGACTGAAAATATCATATTGCCTCTATATAAATCCATGGTTTGCCCACATCTTAAATACTTCGTGCAGATGTGGTCGCCCCATCTCAAAAAAGATATATTGGAATTGGAAAAGGTTCAGAAAAGGGCTACAAAAATGATGAGGGGCATGGGACAGCTTCCGTATGAGGAGAGATTAATGAGACTGGGACTTTTCAGCTTGGAAAAGAGACGACTAAGCAGGGTTTTGATAGAGCTCTATAAAATCATGACTGGTGTGGAGAAAGTAAATCAGGAAGTGTTATTTACTCCTTCCTATAACACAAGAACCAGGGGTCACCAAATGAAATTAGTAGTCAGCAGGTTTAATACAAACAAAAGGAAGTATTTCTTCCCACAATACACAGACAACCCGTGGAACTCTTTTCCAAAGGATGTTGTGAAGGCCAAGACTATAACAGGGTTATGTTATGTTATATTCTGATTGACTCTCAGCGAGATTCCTACAGGCCTAAATAGGACTTAGACACTTTGGGAAATGTTATCATTTGTTTCATAGACCTGTTGATCTTCAAGAAACACAGGAGGGAAAGCTCCACTGGAACCAAAGATGACATGATGAGAAGAATAATGACACAAAGACACAGAAAAGGACAGACCATAAAGAACCAAACGCCTCAAAATGATCTAAAAATGAACAAAATCAAGGCTCTAATATATTTTGTTAAAATGACAGATTCACAGATTCCAAGACTGGAAGGGACCATTGTGATCATCTCGTCTGACCTCCCCGATCACACTGGCCAGACAACTGCCCCAAAACAATTCCTAGAGCAGAGCTTTTAGAAAAACATCCCAGCTTGATTTAAAATTGCCAGTGATGGAGGATCCACCAGGACCCTTGGGAAATTGCTCCAATGGTCAGTTACTCTGATCATTACAAATGTTCACCTCCTTTCCAGTCTGAATTTGTCTAGGTTCAACTTCTGTTCACTGGATCATGTTAGACCTTCCTCTGCTAGATTGAAGAGCCCACTATGAAATATGTATTCTCCACGTAGGTACTTACAGACTGAGATCAAGTCACCCCTTCAACTTCTCTTTATTAAGCTAAATAGATTGACCTCCTTGAGACTCTCACTCTAAGGCAGATTTCAGAGTGGTAGCCATGTTAGTCTGTACCAGCCGTGTTAGTCTGTTAGTCTGTAGCCATGTTAGTCTGGGGGGAAGGGATAACTCAGTGGTTTGAGCATTGGCCTGCTAAACCTAGGATTAGGAGTTCAATTCTTCAGGGGGCCATCTGGGGATTTAGTTGGGGATTGGCCCTGCTTTGAGCAGGGGATTGGACTAGATGACCTCCTGAGGTCCCTTCCAACCCTGATATTCTATCAGCAAAAAGAACAGCAAGTACTTGTGGCACCTTAGAGACTCTTTCCCCCCTACTATTACTCACACCTTCTTGTCAACTGTTTGAAATGGGCCATCTTGATTATCACTACAAAAGTTTTTTTTCTCCTGTTGATAATAGCCCACCTTAATTGATTAGTCTCAGGTTCTCTGTATATATATACAGATATATATATATCTTCCTACTGTATTTTCCACTGCATGCATCTGATGAAGTGGGTTTAGCCCACAAAAGCTTATGCTCTAATAAATGTGTTAGTCTCTAAGGTGCCACAAGTACTCCTGTTCTTTTTGCGGATACAGACTAACACGGCTGCTACTCTGAAACCTAACATTATTCTAAGGTCTGCATATGGCTCCCCCTGGTGTCCACATCTGGACGTGCAGCTCCCTGGCTCCAATCTCCCCTATTTCATTTCCTATGTAAGATTTTTCTTTTAAGGGACATTTTCGTGGGGGGCAGCTGCTGGCTCAGAAACGCCCAGAGCTCGACCCCTCTGTGCGTCCCCGGGGCCGGCACCGCGCAGCCAGCCGCCAGCCCATCCTACAGAGGAGGAAACAAACACTGAGAGTTTAGGGGCGAATTACTTGCCCAGAGTCACACAGCCGAGCTGAGGCTAGAACTCAGCTGTCCTGGCTCCCAGACCACCCTCCAACCCACTAAACCGCAATCCCCAGGCTGGGGGCTGGGTGGGTTTAGTTCTGGCACTGAGCAGGGGAACCCAGGCGTCCTGGCTCCCAGTGCTTCTTGCTTTAACCACTAGACCCCACTCCCTGCCTTCCCAGGCCAGTGTTTGAATACCCAGCTCACTCCTTTGGCAGCGAGCAGGGAGGATGCGAGACTTTGTGGCTCAGGAAAAGAGGATACAATCAAGTCTAACCCCAGGGCTTCGTCCCATAATAACCCAACCGTCCTCGGGACAGAGTCGATTCAGCCCAGTGTGCAAGTAGAAGTGAAAACTGGACGGCAAAGCGCTTGCGTTCAGTGATGAGCTGCCAAAATCTTAACAACCGGTTCCCTCCTCACCCCATGAGGGGGTGGTGGCCTGCGCCCGCCCCCCGGGACTCCTGCCTCATCCAACCCCCCGGACCCCTGCCCCATCCACCCCCCTTCCCTGTCCTCTGAGTGCCCCCCACCACCCCATCCAACCCCTCCTCTCATTCCTCATGGCTCCCCGGGACCCCTGCCCCATCCAACCACCCCTTCTCCCTGTCCCCTGTCCACTCCCAGAACCCCTGCCCCTGAGTGCCCCCTGCCACCCCATCCAACACCCCCCTCCTTCCTGACTGCCCCCCGGGACCCTTGCCCCCATTCAATCCCCCTGTTCCCTGCCTTCTGACCTCCCCAACCCCTATCCACCCCCCCCACCCCCGACCACCCCCCTGAACTCCCCTGCCCTCTATCCAACACCCCCTCCCTGCTCCCTGCCCCCGCACCGCGCTGCCTGGAGGTGGCTGGCGGTGCTAGAGCCGTGCCCCCCGGCTGGAGCCCCGGGTCAGGCCGAGCTCGCAGGCTGCCACCCAGAGCATGCGCCAGTGGCGGGGCGAGCTGAAGCTGCGAGGGAGGGGGAACAGCCGGGGACTAGGCTCCCCGGCCGGGAGCTCAGGGGCCGGGCAAGAGGGTCTTGTGGGCCACCATAGTGGGTGCCCACCCCGCCCCGCCCCGCCCCTAAGAGCCAGAGGGACCTGCCGGGGGGTTCTTAAATATCAGAGGGGAGCAAGGTTTGTGATCAGAGGGTCAAAATTTAAAACTGTTTCTTGTTGTTGACCCAGTTCCATTCTGTACAATCCAGGCTCATGGAATCCCTCCGAAATGGCAATGTGCCCATAGAATTTAAACCAAATTGTTGGCATGAGCTTGTTACAATGTGTGCCCTTTAATGGAACTACCCAGTCTGGGGGACCTTGCTGAATCAGGTCATGTCCAGCTAAAGTCCAGTTCAGCGGTTCCCCATTTACGAGGAACCATATGATATTCTTGCCTGCTGGCGTGATCAGAGACAGCCGCAGTTCAACTCCGAGTAACGGAGGTGTCTGGGTTCCGACGACAATGATGACACGTAGGGGCATGGTTGCTCCCCAAACAGCAGAGGAAACCAGGGCTACCCTGCACCTTCCGCCACCCAGGAGGCTGTCACTGGGTGTGTTTGAGGGTGTACGTCCCATTTGAGACCACAAAGGCTTCCAGAAGAATGGGATGGAGTCTGGGGTGGTAACAAAACTTGAGTGACTCTCTGGTGGCACTCTGCGTGCAATTGGCAATGCTTTCCCAGGGGCAACCCGAGGAGTTGCCGATAGCATAGAACTGGTAGCGACACTACAGGGCCCGGGGGTTGCTCCCATTCTCATAGAATCCATGCATGTGGCACAGCAATTTTACTTCCTGGGCTCCAGCTGGCAAGCACCTCCAGAGGCTCAGAGGGATCACAGGACCAGCATAGAGCCTGGACCGCATTAAACTCCAAACACTTATGAACAGCAGGGACTGGTGCACCGTTGGGATGTCATGGCTCGTGTACGGGACCTGTGAGAACAGAGACGAGAGAACAAACTCCCACACTCCCCCCGTATATAGTGGGGGAGTCTGGGACCACTATTGCAGAGTAAACATGAAGCAGTGACCTACGTGAGGGTAGCCATAATACGTTGAAGACTTCTCTGGCCTTTTCCTGTCTCAACATTGGGGTAGGCACTGACCAGCCCACTCGATGCGTATCTTCCAATGGCCCCAAGCCGTTCCTTCTTGCTGGCAGGATGGAGAAGACAGTTATACTATTCCTTGAGGGTCAGGTGGTTTACCCTTCCACTCTTTGAGCTGTGAGGAATGAAACCATTTCCGCCAGGGTTTCCCATTTTTTCCATTCAGGATTTCTACCTGACAAACGGTGGGGCTGGCCCGATTCACAACAGAGCAGGGGCCATCCCAGGTGTGTGTCACAGAGTGCTCCTTCGCTGAAAACCTTCTGTCCATCACTGGTTGGCCTAATACCCATATTAAAGGAGGTTTTCCCCAGCCTAGTTTTTTGTCCATGTGTTGCTGTACTATGCCTAGCTGTGCTGCCACTCACTTGTGTAAAGCAGCTATCGTCTCTGCTAAGGTTTGTACCCATTCATCTGTTCCCACCTTCCCTTCCCAGGCACTAGGCAGCTCCACTCCCAACCACCATCTTTCAGGCGTGCGCATTTGCCTTCCAGTCATAACTTCAAAGGGAGTGTACCCATGTATTGCCTTAGAGCCATTAAGATGATTCCTAGCTTTTCATCCCAATCCCTCCCTGAGCTCTTTACTTGTTTTTTCAAAGCTTCCTTTAGTGTGCGATTGGTTCATTCAACTTGTCCAGAGGATTCAGGGTGTCCAGCTATGTGGAAACAGTGCTTAATGCCGAAAGCCTTACATAGCTCTTGCAGAACATCTCCCACAAAATGGGATCCCAAATCTGAATCAATGACTCTGGGAATTTCCATTCTTGAGAAAACCATGTTAAAGAGCTGCTTAGCCATGACCGAGGCAGGGTTGGTTTTTAGTAGGGATGGCTTCCATCCATTTGGAGAAGGGATCTACTATTACCAGGCAGTATTTATGCCCTCTACTGGTGGTGGGTAAAGGGCCTCTGAATCTGTCTGAATCCGGGACCAGGCACCCTCTATTCTTTGGTGCCCCAATGCATTTTTTTTAACCTGACAATCAGTATTAACCATGGCGCACTGCGGACGATTATCACACCACTGATCTATATCTGCTTTCATGCCTGGTCACCACCCTGTATCTTTAACCCTCTTTAAAGTATCCTCTTTTCCTCTATGCCCTTGCTCATGCACAAAATGAATCAGGTCCCTCTGTACCTGGCTGGGGACTATTCAGTGCCTTTGACCACCTGCATCCACTGTGGGATCTTTCCCTGTCCTGGCTAAGGACCGGATTTCTGTATCCCCATCTTGAAGGGTACTTAAGCCCAAGGTATCTATTCCTTTGCCTAAAGTTTTTCCCTGGGTATTTCCTGCCTCTGTTTGTTCTACCTGGTCTGTGTCTCTAGTGTGGTTACTAGTCGCAGCAGCTTTGGCTAAGGCATCAGCTCTGTTGTTCCAATGTGCCTCTTCTGAGTGATTTTTCTGATGCCCCTTTGTGTGAGTCACCCAGGTGTCAGTTCTTTCCTGTTCATCAGTGGGTCTCCTTCCGGAGATCCACCGAGGACTTAGAATGTTTACTGATGCTCCGGTGTCCACTAGCAATTGGGCAAATAGCCCTGGGTTCCCCACTGTAGCCCTGACAGTGGGTCTCCCCCATACATCGCACTGAAGGCTTGCGATCAGCTGGGGAGGCCCGCGGGGACCCGGGCACCCCTACTGCTCGGCCGACTCCCTCGAGAGCCTCCACTCAGAGGAGGGGGCAGGGGTCTGGTTTTGACAGGGAGTGGGCGTGGGGAACACACTCCGTACCGGGGCAGTGGGCCGGCGGGGGGCTCCCTGCATTAACTCTATTCTCCACATGACCTGAGACAAAGCATTAATCAGGATGCTGAGGGGCTGACAATCATATTTTCCCATATCCTCCCCTAACTTCACCAGCTCCATCCAAATCACGTTCCTAAGGCTCTCCTTGGGTCAGCGCTGCCCAGGGTTGTGGGAGGCAGTGGGGTTATCATTGGGAGGGCGACTGGAAGGGTGAGGACCATTATTCACAAATCTAATAACTTGTACTGGCTCTGAGATAGTCTTTTTGCTGATTTGTCCTTTTAAGATGCCAGTCTCCTGTAGCAAGTCCCTGCCTGTTTGATTTTTGCCACTAGTTCACTCCAGGTTAGGTGTTCTATATCCACAGCCCCCATGGTCAGTTTTGTCTGAGAATTTAGTCCTGCATAAGTGCTCTGTACTGATTCGGGTCCCTGATAATGGGAAGTGATAATCCCATTCTCTTCGGTCTGGGGGAATGAATCAGAGAGCTGCCAGCATCTATTTTTGAAATAGGTAAGCTTCGGGGGCCTCTTCTGGTGTCTGCTCTTCCATTATATATAGTTTCTTGAGGGAAGAAGCAGGCAGTAATATTTTGAAAGTACTTATCACCCATTTCCGGAGTCCAATGGCAGTCCGCTCCCAAGAACCTATGCCTATGTCCAGAGCATCCGCATCCCAAGGAGAGGTGCATAACTGAGCTAATTGGGTTAAGTCCATGCCGTCAGCACAGGGGTACATTTGCCGAACACGAGCCAGCCATGCAACGGTTGTGTCACGGTTCAGTGGCCCCAGTCTCTCGGCAATAGCCTTGGCGTGACTAGGAGACCATCTTACTATGTCCGTGGCCAGCTCCGTTGGGGGAAGATCGGCTCCTGCAACTATGTGTTTAACCTCCCTTGTGGAAACAGGGGCCACATTATGTCTGTGTGGCCAATCAGGGTTGAATGGGTTTTGGGGGTCAGCATCAGGGCGCTTCTCTATTTTCCCAGAGGGCTGCAAATCACAACCTTACAGCCGCTACCACCCCCTTATGGGCACTAAGTTGGACACACAATTTACTAGCCTCTGCCTCACAGGCCTGATGTCCTGCTGCTGCTTTGGGTGCCTTATTCTCATCTGCCAGGAAGCGAGTTGCTGCTCTCGCTTCTGCTAACAACATTGTTTTGTGTGTTAACTCTTTCTTATACTGTTCTGCATTCCTGCTGGCCTTGTCTCTCTCCTCTTGCATATTTCTACATAGAGTCACCGTTTGAAGCTTTTCTGCTATCAATTCACACCCGTCTGTCTCACATTTGTTCAAACGCTGGTGTAACTGCTTCTTCTCTAGCTCCAGTTCCTGCCTTCCCTTTACCATTTCGGCCATGTCCGGACATGCATAAAATAATGCCCAGGCAGCAGCCGCATCCTTTGCGCTACCCTGTGGCTTAAAGGTTCTGCAATATTGTTCAAAGCTCAGACTCGCTTCAGTCAGGGGATTCTCACCCTTAAAGCATCCGCTTTCCCAGGGGCATTTCCCCTTCTTCGTTACCCATCTCTCTAGCCTGTTGGTTTTCTCCTGTCTCAAGCGAGCAGCCACGGGGGTTTTTCCAGCCATCTCTACTTCCCTGATCTCACTAATGATCCCTACCAAAAGCTCTTTCACTTTCACAAAATCTTTACTTTTAAGGCACAACTCTTTAACTCCTTATTGCATGGTCCTACAGTTATTCTAACGATTCTTAACTTAAAAGTTACAGGACGTTACCAAATATTCTATGAGAGGGAGATCTTGCTAAAGGAGCTTAGTCTGAAAAAGGAAGAGACAGTCTGTGCCTCAGTTTTCCCATTCCGCAGCAACTACTGAACAAGTACCACGTGATTAGGGTCTCATGCTGCCCGCGTTCCTCCACCGATTTGTTACCAGCTTTGCCCGTTACTTTGGGGTAAGCTCATTTCTTAGGTTTCCTCTTCTGGGGGGAGGAGGCAGGGGTTCTGTACTTCTATCAATCTACTGCTTGTGTCAATTGTGTTCTCATATGGTGCTCTACTTCTCCCTGCTGCAAGTTCCCTCTCAATGGAGCTATCCTGCATGACCTCGGTTCCCCAGGCTGGGTTCTTCCAGCCCCCCCCGCGCAAAAAAATTAATGGAGATATCCTATCTCCTAGAACTGGAAGGGACCTTGAAAGGTCATCGAGTCCAGCCCCCTGCCTTCACTAGCAGGACCAAGTACTGATTTTGCCCCAGATCTCTAAGTAGCCCCCTCAAGGATTGAACTCACAACCCTGAGTTTAGCAGGCCAATGCTCAAACCACTGAGCTATCCCTCCCCCCCAATCACACACACACACACACACACACACACACACACACACACACACACACACACATACACACACACACACACACACACACACACACACACACACACACACACACACACACACACACACACACACACACACACACACACACACACCCCACTCCCAAGCTGACCCCTTAGATGTCCCAGGACTCAGTAGGCTGGGTCAAGCAGCACTTTCAAGCTGCCACCCTGATATGTCCCAGGTTCAGCACGTCCCTATCCCCACTTTCACGTTACAGTTGTTCTGGTCGTAACCCACTTGATGAGCAAACTCCAGAGGATTTGGGGGCATTTCAGAGAACTTTTAGCTTAGGTACAAGGAGCATTGCTGCAGAGTGAATGAGGAAACCAAAAAACACCCAGGAGGTGGGGGAGAGAGAGAGATAGAGAGGAGCAACCAGCTTAACCATGAAAGTTATCTATTGCTGGGTAATAACCATAGGGGAGCCAAACAAACAAAACAGCTATAATATTAAATCTAACTTAAATTTGATTGCAAAAGTAAGGTTTATAAAACCATAACCGACCACAGAAGTCAGGGTCAGAAGGGTATACCTAAAGAGAGAGAGCGAGAGAGAGAGAGAGAGAGAGAGCTGGGTTCTCACCACTCCGTGAAGCTTGAATCAATCAGGGATCCCAGTGGGTGGTGGTAGCTGAGGGTCTGGAGTGCTGGAGTCAGGCAGAGCCTCCAGCACGATCAGTCAGGAGAAGATGAAGTCCCAGTGGAACTGTTGCAGATGTTGGATCCAGGCATCAGAACACTTACTTGAGTGCGAGTAGGCGTCTTTGAAGGGAAAGAACAATGGTTCAAGGGAGAACACTAGATTTGTTTATGGGTAAACTGATGGCTCAAGAGAGTATACCAAAGTTGTTTTGTTGAGGCTAGACAATAGGAACGGATCTTTCCTGGTTTTGGGCGGTGTTCCTTGGAGGGAGCTCAAAATGCAATTAGGGAGCTTCACTATTTTGGATGTCAATAAAGGATTTATTACTAGAATTGGTCTGATAACTGCTGAGCTGGGTGTGTGCAGGAGGGTTCATTAACATCTGGAGCAGAGATTCCCCATCATGCCGTGCTTCCCTGCTTTTCTGGTCCCAGAGTTCCATGCAGTTCTTGCCTTGGAATCTCTGTCCTCCATGCTGTATGCTAATGGAGATACCTCCTTGTCCCATCTTCGATGCAAATGGGGTAAGGGGAGTTTCCTTAATTCTGTCACCCTTGTTCCAGGGGTTTAGGTGTGTCTCCCACGACCTTTTCATTCCTTTTGGTAAGTCTTTCTTCTGAATGGTTTTGATTCAAGCAGAGGCTGCAGGGGGAAGGTCTTTCATGAGTCAGACAGGCTGGGCACTGCACCCTGCTTCCCCAAGAACACAGAGCTGATAGGTAACATGATGATGTACATCTTTCTGATGTTCTGTGGCCTGACCTTCCTCATCGGGATGTTTTTGAATGACTACATCATCTTCCTCCCTGGCTTCTTCATGGAGAGGATGGTCAACATCTTCTGGTTGCTCAACTTGGCCCTGCTCCTCCTTCTCCGGGCTTAATAGATAAATTGTGGCAGGCAACACTTAACGGTGAGGATAATTAACCACTGGAGCAATTTACCAAGAATTGCGATGGACTCTCCATCACTAGCAAATTTTAGATCAAGATTGGATGTTTTTCTGAAAGATAAACACTAGGCATAATTTTTAAGAAAATGTTATGGCCTGTGTTATCCAGGAGGTCAGACTACAGTCTGAGCACAATGATCCTTTCTAGCCTTGGTCTCCGGGGTTCTTTCCCAGATCTGGGAAAGAGGGGGGCTAATGGATCAGAGCAGGGGCACTGGGCATCAGTCCCAAAGATTTTATCATCTAAACAGGCAAATGCAGGATTTTTTTACAGCATCGGAAACTCCTGGTCTGAAGTCCTGGCTTATAGGCTGGGAACTGAACTCCTGACCCCAGAGGGCCGAGTCTCCTCAATCCTGTGGCCAAATGTAAATTGGGGGAAGTGGCAGGTTCTGGTTCTCTTTCCTTGCTGGTTCCTCTTTTCGGAAAAACAGAGCCAGAATTGACGTTAAAACTGAGGCCTTTATTGTTTGCCTCACACAGGATTCCATCCAAGCTAGGTGATAGCTCTGGGAGGGGAGTGGGGTCCGGTGAATAGAGCAGGGACTCCTGGGTTCTATCCCCAGCTCAGGGGAGGGGAGTGGGGTCTAGTAGGTTAGAGGGGGGGGATGGGACCCAGGACTCCTGGGTTCTATCCCCTGCTCAGGGGAAGGCAGTGGGGTCTAGTAGGTTAGAATGGGGGGGGTGGGACCCAGGACTCCTTGGTTCTATCCCCGGCTCAGGGAAGTGGGGTCTAGTGGGTTAGAGCGGGGGGGTGGGGGCTGGGAGCCAGGACTCCTGGGCTTCTATCCTGAGCTTGGGGAAGGGAGAGGTGTCAGTAGACTGATCATAAGGGGGGCAATTCCACCTCTGATCTACTGCTGTCCTGGCTCTTTCTGGGGAGGGTGACCTGGTTCTCAGCCTCACTGAAGGCCCTCTGGAAGGCCAAGACCACGGAGCACCACAGCGTGTCCTTGCAGCTCCAGCCCATGAAGGCATACAGGGCAGGGTTGAGGCAGCTGTTCAGGTAGGCCAAGGGAAGCGCGACATCAAGGAGCACCTGTATTGCTGGATTCACCCCTTTGGCTGACATGGCCAATAGGGTAGAGAGGTGGTAGGGGAACCAGCAGAGGAAGAAGGCCGTCACCACGGCCACCATGATCTTGTAGGGCCTGCCAGAGTGCACCAGATGGTTCCTCATCAGTTTGGCCACCATGACGCCGTAGCAGGTCAGGATGATGGCAAACGGCACCAAGAACCCAGCAACAAAGCAGGTGAGCACCATGGCCTGGTGTCGATGCTTCCACAACATGGCCACCTCCTCACTAGTGAAGTTTCCCATTGGGATGTAGTTGTTGTAGCAGATGGTGTTGTCCCCTTCAAGCGGGAAGCTCCTAATGTCCCGGAAAATGATATATGGTGCACTGAGAGCCAGAGCTGCAAGCCAAACAGCCACAGCCACCCAGAAAGCCAGCCGGGGGGAGCGGTGGTTCTGGGCCCAGACCGGCCAGGCCACAGAGATGCAGCGGTCGATGCTGATGACGGTGAGGAGGAAGACGCTGGCGAAAAGGTTGAGAAAGGACACTGCACTGTGGATCTTACACAGTGTCTGGCCAAAGGGCCAGTGGAAGTTCAGCGCTGCATAGGCCACCTCAATGGAGAGGAAGGAGGTGAAGATGAAGTCGGCCACGGCCAGGTTGAGGTACAAGATAGAGACCACCGTCTTCGTCATCCGGAAGCTGGCAATGAAGATAACCAGGCCATTGCCCATTACTCCGAGTAGGAATCCCAGACCGAAGAGGATGGCAAAGAGAACTCCTACCCATTCACGCTGGGCTCCATTCTCTTCTCCGTGCTGGTAGGGATTCCTGAAGGTGCTGTTCACATATGGAAAGATGGGGTGGGCCCAGGGGAGCTGGAAGGTTGAGGTCTCCTCCATCCTACAACATCCAAACCCAGATCTACTGTCACCATTAGTGCCGGTGGGGCGAGAGAGCAGGGGATTAGCAGAGCTGGGCAGAAAACATTTTTCCCATGCCACAAATATTTGAAACTTTTGAAAAATTGTCCCATCCTGAATTGGAGCCAAGTCTTGAAATCTCAACGTTTTCATGAACCAAAAACCAAAAATCGGTTCAGGACAATCATAGATTCCAAGGCCAGAGGCACCGTTGTGATAATCGAGTCTGACCTTTACAATACAGGCCAGAGAATGTCCTCAAATTAATTCCTGTTGGAACTAGAGCAGATCTCTTCAAAACAATCCCACCCTGCTACCAAAATTGCCCATGGTGGAGAATCCACCCTCATCAAAACCCTCCGTTCTGATCATTTCTAAATGTGGCATTTTCAATACCACCTGCTTTTTATTTCTTTTTAATTGTCTTTACAAATGATAATTAGCTTAATTGTCCCCCCCAAAAAAGGTGTTCTGAAATAATCAGATTTTTTCATCTGCAATGTCACAACTTTTTTCCCAAAAAACATTTTTGGGTCAGGAAATTGGTGAAATTCCCAGAAAAACATTGATGTCAATGAATCAGCTGTTTTAGACATGAAACCATCTTGTCAAAAGTTTCCTGACCAGCTCTGGAGATAAGTAGAGTGAGACAGGGTGAAAACCCCTCCCCCTTCTTCCCCTTGCAGAGGGGGTGGGGCATTCCCTTTCCTGGGGGGCGGGATATCCCTGTTTGTCTCCTGTAGGGGTGGAGCTGCTTCCTCCCCGTCTCCCCTCACTCACAGCGCCTGCTAATTGGCAACCATGTCCCCACGCCCTCCGCTAATTGGCCACATGTCAGTGCTACTCAATAACTGTCTGCAGGATTGTGACGAACTGGGACTGTTCTTAATGTGGTCTTTGAATGCTGACAGGGGAGTTTGGCTAAGACGGTCTGCATTGGGGGATGGGAGACTGGCCGAGGGAGGATATCTGAGCATGTAACGTGAGAACCCAGGAAGGGGTTAGAGGCCAGGTGACACCTTGGCCCCGGAAACTGAACAAAGGCTGGGGGAGGAGACGCTGGGGGAGTGAGAGTGTCAGAGCTGGCTGGTGGAATGGCTGGGAGGCAGACGGGGCTCTGACCTCCCAAGGGGGCTGTGGTGCCCTGGGACCCCAAGATGCACCTAATTGTGGGGGGGAGAGTCCTGTTGTCTGTGCCTGCAAGACCTGCCTTGGACTGTATTCCTGTCGTCTAAATAAACCTTCTGCTTTACTGGCTGGCTGAGAGTCATGATGAATCACAGGAAGCCGGGGGTGCAGGGCCTTGTGTCCCCCCATACTCCGTGACAAGGATATTGAGAGATAAAAGGGGGGGGGAGTTTCTGGGGCAGGGGTTGGTCTAATCCAATTCTGACTAGACCAATCCGTGGGGGGTAGGAGAGAGAGGAGCCAACCCAGGCCACACCCCCACAGACCAAAGTGGGGTGCAGCTGTACCGATGTGGGAATAGGGATGGGGTGGTTGTGTGGGGTGGGAATAAGATATCTCCCATCCAGGGCTGGAGCAGCTGGATGTGGGGGTGGTATCTCCACACTGGTGGGGATATGGGGGGGTCCATTCCCAAATCTTCCCTGACTCAGCACAGTCCCGACCGCACCCTCTGCAGAGCCATGGCCCTGTCATCTACCTGGGGGATCCACTAGCTCCATCGAGGGCAAGCTGGGGTATTGGGGGACTCCTCCCAAGAGGGACCATGCCTGGGGAGGGGAGCTGTGAGGGACCCGGGGCTGAGTTGGAGGGATCTGAGCCTTTCCTTACCCAGGTCTCAGAGGGACGTCTCTCCGTGGATCCCTAGAGCGGGTCTCCTACCGTGGCCCCGGCCGCTTGCACTCTGGCCAGGCTGGGAAACTTGAAGGGGTCATGGGAAAGGGGAAGGAGGAGAAAGGGTTTGGGTCTGGGGCTGCAGACTCAGACCTGGAGCAGCCTCAGCACTTTCATTTCCTCTGGTGATTTGTTGCTAGCAAAGGGAGCAGACAGCTTCTCAGGACTGCCCTGTGCTCCCCTCTCTGGTATTGTTCTAAGTTCCCTGTTTACTTTTTATCACGCCCCCCCCCTCGTTATCCCACTTAGACCCCACTCCCCTCCCAGAATGGGGGAGAGAACCCAGAAGTCCCAACTCCCACCCTCACCCCTGTTCTAACTCACTAGACCGCACTCCCCTCCTACACCATGGGTGAGATCCCAGGAGTCCCGACTCTTTCAAGTTCCATCCCTGCTCCCTTTACACAATCTCAGTGGTGTAACAAAGTGGGGGATTTTCTGGTTTTTTCCTTGTTTTTCCAATGGTTTGCATGCAGACGGGGTGGGACTCAGTTTCCCTGGGTGTTACTGGTTTAACGAGGTGATGGGAGAGGGAGTTTGTTGTTACAGAGGACCTGTGATGGAACTTGGGACCCCAGCCAATGGCCTGGAGAATGGATACCCCAGCGACTGGTGACCTGGCGAACTGGTGACCCGGAGGCCCAGCTCAGGAGTCACAGCCGGTTCTGGCCAGTGGGAGGACAATGGGTTGTAAAGAGAGGGCCCCAATGACCTAACCAGCCAGTTACAGCCAGAAGGGGCCAGAAGACAGAAGAGAGGAGAGGAGGCCCAGGCAATCCTGCTTACCTGGATAGAAGACAATGGACAGAGGTGGGGCTTGGGGCTGGTGAGATCAGATGCCCAGCTGGGAAGCAGGGGGGCTCTGGGGTGGAGAGGGGGAGCAGACAGAGCCCACCTGGATGCAGAGGAGACTTGGATGTGCTGTGCTGAGGGAGGCCTGAGGCCCTGAGAGTTTCCTGTGCTGTGTTCAGACGCTCAATAAACCCTCATGTTTTACGCTGGCTGAGAGTCGCTCTGGTCTAGAGAACAGGGTGGCATTATTCCCTCTGGGAGTGGAGGCCCCGGGGTCCAGAGCGAGTGGATTCCCTGAGGGGGCCCATGGCGAGAGACAGGCGTGCTAAGGCTCAGAGAAGTGTGGTTCCAGGAGGCGGAGGGGCTTAACCTCTGAGAGAGAGTCGATTCCCGAGAAGGGCTGTCGCACTGAAGGGGGTCCCCGCCATGGACTGCACGGGGCCAAGAGGAGGCACGACCTGTGAGTCTGTGACAAGGGGCAAGAAGCAACCCCCTCTGCTTCTCCCACCCCGCTTGGATCATCCCCCTTGTCTCTCTGCTCTTCCTCTACCTACCAATCCTTCAGGAACTCAGTTCTCCAGCTGAGGCTCATGGTGGAGGCAGGGATACCAAGCGCTAGGGCAGCGCAAAGGAGCATTTAATGAAGAAGCAGGATACCAGTTTATATAGGCCTGTAGTGAGTCGGTATTGGCGAACCGGGAAGTGGGCGGGCTCACCCGGAGGCCACAGTGGGCGGGGCCAGGGAGTTCTGAGCCCGCCCCTCAGGGGGTCAGGCGGCGACCCGGAAGTATAAAGGCCGGCCCTCAGAACTCAGTCAGGCCCCAGCCGCCGAAGAGACCAGACGTCTCCAGCCTAGCTTGGGGTTGGGAAACCTCTGTGGCCTGGGGCAGCCGCCGGGCCTGCCCTGCGCCCGCTGCCCAGAGGAGCCGCCGGGCCCACCCTGCGCCCTCTACCCGGAGGAGTTGCTGGACTTACCGAACAATGCCTGGACTGACGAACCCATGATCCAGGATCCCCCCGAGGTCCACACCGGCCCCCAGGTGGGCCCCGACGGGGAGTGTGGAAGTAGCCCGGGGACAGCCGACCCCAGTCTGGCTGCAGCATTGCCAGAGCCTATGTCAGGGTCTTGCGGCCAGGATCCCCACTGACTAAGCAGCGAGCCGCCTGCCGCTGCTACGGCCCCGGGCTGGGACGCAGTGGAGTGGGAGGGCCTGCTTCCCCCCTGCCACCCAACCCGTGGGTGGCCGTCTCCCCCTCTCCCAGACCTGTGGAGGCTCACTTTATACTGTTGCTCAGCCCTGCCTGAGGGCCTGAGCGCCTGCCCCAGCGTTTGTTGCCCTGCCCTGACCTAGGGCCTGGGCCTAAATACTTTATACTGTTGCTCAGCCCTGACTGAGGGTCTGAGCCCTGACATAACATTGGTGTCCGCCTGAAGCTCGGGCCGGGCTTATCGTGTCTCTCAGGACAATGAGGACTGACGGGGAAATCCGGCCGCTGGACAGAGTGCCCCGCCCCGGTGTGTAGTGAGTCGGTGTGGCTCCCCGGCGCCCGGAGAGGGTCGAGCCCCAGCAAACTCTTTGTACAAGGCCCATGGGTCTGATCTGGTGTGGCGGGATGAGGGGGGACACCAGGTTACCTGGGCCCCTGGGTCTGTTCCAATGATGCCTGCCATCCCTGCACTCTAACCTCCTAGACTCCACTCCCTTCCCAGAGCTGGAATAGAACCCAGGAGTCCTGATTCCCCCCCCCCCCCACACTCTAACCCACTCCCCTCCCAGAGCTAAGGTTGCCAACTTTCTACTCAAACAAAATCAAACACCCTTGCCCCACTCCTTGCTCCGCCCCTTCTCTGAGGCCCCGCCCCCCACTCTCTCCATCCCCCTGCCCTCTGTCGCTCTCTCTCTCCCACTCTCATTCACTCACTCACTAATTTTCACCAGGCTGGCTCAGGGGGTTGGGGTGCGGGGAGGTGAGGGTTCTGGCTGGGGGTGCGGCCTCTGGGGTGGAGCCAGAAATGAGGAGTTCAGGGTGTGGAAGAAGGCTCCAGGCTGAGGCAGTGGGTTGGGAAGCAGGAAGGGGTGAGGGCTCTGGCTGGGGGTGTGGACTCTGGGGTGGGGCAGAGGACGAGAGGTTTGGGTGCAAGAGGGGGATCTGGTCTGGGGGGTGGAGCCAAGGGGTTTGGAGTATGGGAGGGGGCTCTCGGCTGAGGCAAGGGTGTGGGGTGTGGGAGGGGGTACGGATTCTGGGCTGGGGGTGCGGGTTCTGGGGTGGGGCCAGAAATGAGAGGTTCAGGGTGCAGGAGGGGTGGGGTTGGGATCTGAGGGGGTGAGGGCTCTGGCTGGGGGTGCGGGTGGGGATGAGGGGTTTGGGGTACAGGAGGGTGCTCTGGACTGGGACTAAAGGGGTTCTGAGAGTGGGATGGGAATCAAGGCTGGGGCAGGAAGTTGGGGCACGAGAGGGGGTGCGGGGTGCAGGCTCTGGGTGGAGCTTAGATCCCACTCACTGATTTTCCTTCCCAAAATTTGCATTTTCCACAACTTTAAAAACTTTTGTTTTCGTTCCTTTTCAGAACAATTTTCCCCCAAATCCTGACATTTCCCATTAAATGAAAACTCTGGTTCCTGGTGAGTTCTATGTATAAGTGCCTCAGAACCCATGAAGAGGTTAATTAATTTCATCCACCAAGGAATTTTTGACAAGATCTAACCTTCACAGGCAAGTACTGTGAGACTGATTGATCCAATCTCATGCCTGTGCATCCAGTCAGCGGATTTCCCAGCTGCTTCTTAGCAAACATTATAAACTATGAGAGAAATTGTCTCGCCGATGGCCCAGACCCTGCACCATTCCTCAGAGTCTTCATCACCCAAAGAGAGACCGGAATCCTAGAATCATAGACACGTTGGACTGGAAGGGACCTTGCTAGGTCATCTAGTCCAGTCCCCTGCACTGAGACAGGACTAAGGGTATGTCTACACTTACCAGGCATCGATGCTGCAGCGATCAATCCACCAGGGGTCGATTTAGCAGGTCTAGTAAAATTGACTGCAGATCGCTCTCCCGTTGATTCTGGTTCTCCACCGGAACAAGAAGCGTAAGGTAAGTCAACGGGAGAGTTTCTCATAGCATTATTCACGTAGCTGGAGTTGTGTAACTTAGGTTGACTTAACCCCGTAGTGTAGACCAGGCCTAAGTATTATCTAGATCATCCCTGACAGGTGTTTGCCTAACCTGGTCTTAAAAATCTCCAGTGATGGAGATTCCACAACCTCCCTAGGCAATTTATTCCAGTGCTTAACCACCCAGACAGTTAGGAAGCTTTTCCTAATGTCCAACCTAAATCTCCCTTGCTGTAATTTAAGCCCGTTGCTTCTTGTCCTAGCCTCAGTGGTGAAGGAGAACATTTTATCACCTTCCTCTTTATAACAACGTTTTACCTAATTGAAGCCTGTTGTCATGTCCCCTCTCAGTCTTCTCTTCTCCAGACTAAACAAACCCAGTTCTTTCAATCTTCCCTCATAGGTCATGTTTTCTAGACCTTTAATCATTTTTGTTGCTCTCCTCTGGACCTTCTCCAGTTTGTCCACATCTTTCACAAAATGTGGCACCCGGAACTGAACACAAGACTCCAGTTGAGGCCTAATCAGTGCGGAGAAGAGCAGAAGAATCATTTCTCATGTCTTGCTTACAACACTCCTGCTAATACAACCCAGAAGGATGTTTGCTTGTTTTGAAACAGTGTAACGTATTTAGTGACTCATATTTCGTTTATGATCCACTATGGCCCCCAGATCCCTTTCCGCAGTAATCCGTCCTAGGCGGTCATTTCCCATTTTGTATTTGTGCAATGGTTTATTCCTTCCTAAGTGGAGTACTTTGCATTTGTCCTTCCTGATTTGCACCCTCTTTATTTCAGACCATTTCTCCAGCTTGCCAAGCTCATTTTGAATTATAATCCTATCCTCCAAAGCGCTCGCAACCTCTCCCAGCTTGGGATCATCCGCAAACTTTAGGAGTGTACTCTCTATTCTATTATCCAAATGATTTATGAAGATATTGAACAGACCCAGACCCAGGCCAGATCCCTGCAGGACCCCTCTCGATATGCCCTTCAGCTGAACCGTGAACCATTGATAACGACTGTCTGACTCGACAACATCTAGAGCTCATCAAAAAGGACCCAATGAAGATCAATCAATATGTAGAAATTGTTTTCTTTCCATTTGTTTTTGATGAAGACACGTCATTCCATCCTGGGAAACTCCCCACTGTTTTCTGTTATGGAAGCCACCCCTCTGTTTCCAGAAGAAGTGATTTTTGACACCAAGCTGTTTTTCTATTTGGAAAGCCAGCGTTTGCTGCTTTGGAAACTGTCAGTTGAGGGGGAAAATCCTGCCAGGCACTAAATTAAAATTGTCCCGGAAGCCCTCCCCTAACAACCATCAGCTCCCCTCCTCCGCCGAACTAGTGACCAGATACACTGAAAAGGAAGCAAGAAAGTTAAGATGAGTAAAACACCAGAAGAGAAAGAAGAACCAATGAGACAGAGGGCACCACCTGCATGATGGGG
>NW_020665122.1:852680-853397 GCF_002925995.2 Terrapene triunguis
TGAGTGGGGTCACACAGTGGGGGCTGGGAGCCAGGACTCCTGGGTTCCATCTCCAGATCTGGGAGGGGAGTGGTGCCTAGTGATTAGAGTGGTGGGGTTGGAGGTCAGGACTTCTGGGTTCCATCCCCAGCTTTACAAGTCATTTCTCAGATGGATGGTCTGATATGAACCGGCCTCCACTTCATTCTCTGCCCTCAGCCACCCCTCTGTAATTCCTCGGCTGTCTCCACTTCTCCAGGTGTGAATGGGCCCGGGGCCATGCCGGGACGTGGCTATGTCTCCACAATTACTCTCGGCTCATGGCTGCCCCAGATGGGAGCATCTGTCTCTGAGAACCATGAGGCTGATTTCATGCAGCGAGAAATGCTGGGGTCTCAGGGTGCATCTGATGTGACATTCGGCAGGTAGCAGCCATAGCCGGATGCGTCTGAGGTTTGCAGATGCTATTAGCCCCAGCTTGCTCTGCGCCATCCCCTCTCCTGAGCCCCACAGAGAAACCCACAGAAGAGCAGCCTCCCAGCCCCAGACACAGTTTGCATGAGCTGTAGCTGCCACATCAGGGACTGCCTCTGAGACACCACAACCCTGAGAGACACAAGTCAAGAAAGAACCGAAAGCTAATGAAAATTGGGCTAGATCTGAGCTAGCGCTGCACAGACCCCAACCGAGTTCAGGGGCCCCCATTGTGCCAGGCGCTGCACAGACCCCAGCCGAGAT
>NW_020665122.1:853407-865363 GCF_002925995.2 Terrapene triunguis
TCAGGGGCCCCCATTGTGCCAGGCGCTGCACAGACCCCAGCCGAGATCAGGGCCCCCCATTGTGCCAGGCGCTGCACAGACCCCAGCCGAGATCACGCTCCACTGTCATGCGTGCTGCACAAATGCCCCATGAGAGACAGTCACCGCCCCAAGGAGCTGTCAGCCTGAGGAGACAAGACCGTCAAAGAGGACATGGAAGGAAAGTTGTGTTCACCAGGTCACCCAGCGGGTTGGTGATGTAATGGCGATTAAAATCCAGCTCTCCTAGCTCCCAGAGCCCCGTCCCTGTCAACAGACCAGATGGTCACTGTATCTTGCCTCTGTTATCCCTGTGGTTTATTGCTCCCTCTTGCACCGCTTCTTCTTCCACTTCCGGTATTTGTGTTCTCTTCCCTTTCTTCCTTCCTTCTGTGCCTGACTGCTCACCATTTCTAGGGAACAAGGGCAGGGGGGTGTTTTTCAGTGCGGGGAGGAGCACACTGGTGATTTTAACTTAGTGGGAGTTTCCCAGTCCCCACATTTCACAATGAAAAGATGCTGGATTCCCAGCCCTTCAGCTTTCCAAATGGGCTACTTCAGAATGGGTGGAAAATGTCCTTCAGAAATCCCACGGGGAAACCTTTGAAAAAGGAAGGTCAGGTCTTCACCAAGCCCTGATGGGAAGAAAATGATTGCAACATTGTATTGATCTTTATTGGAGGGTTTCACCAGCTCCAGCTGTTCACTTCCTTTGAGGGCTGAGGAACGGGAGAGAAGGTAGGGGGACGAGCTGTAGAGGAAGCGATCAGAGATCTCCATGAGACAATTGCACTCAGTGTACCTGATCTTGCTAGGAAAGAGCTGGCGAACCTGCTGGCCCAATGCCCGGTCCTGGGATTGGATCAACTGTAGCATTGTTTGCCTGTGAAGACTGGATCCTGTCTGAACTATGTAGGTGGAACGGATCAACATCTTCATGGCTTCAGAGGAGCACAAACTAGCTGCAGGATTTCTCTCCGCCCCTTCCCCCTGCTCCATTTAGCTCTTTATCTGTTTCTCTCTCCCTCTGTGCTTTGGTCTCTATTCGTTCCTTCCTCTGTCTTCCCAGCATCGGAAGCTGCCCTCAAGACGCTGATCGCCATTGTGTTCATCGCCAGCCTCCCATTCTCCTCGGTATGGTGTTGAACGGTGACATCATCTTCCGTGCCAGTGTCCTCATGAAGAAGACAGCCAACGCCATCTGGTTCCTCGACCTGGCCATGACCGATGTGATCTTCCCCCGGATCCTGTCCTTCCAGATGGGCTGTGCATGGCCAGGCAGCCATGACCTCTTCAGCAGGTGGCTATGTGAGCTCAGCAGCATCGTCACCTCCCTCCACATGTTCTCCAGCACCTTCCTCCTGATGGTCATCAATGTCGACTGCTGCCTCTCCCTGGCCTGCCCCAGGTGGGCCAGGAATCACCGCACATGCTGCCTGGCTTCCTGTTCTGGGCATCTGTCCTTGGGGTACAGCTTGAGACACCCAGATCTCTGGCATGGCCTGATGCACTCCTCTGATGTGGTGAACCCAGGTTCATTTAGTTACTTCTATTATGAAAGCCAGCTCTTGGTGGGAGGGAGATGTGAAGTCAAGCACTGTTATTTATCAATTCCTGGTTGGGTTCCCGGTCCCATTAGCTTTCATCATCACTGGCTATGTCGTTCTAGCTGCCAAGTTGAGGGGATTAAGCCGGCGTGCTTATGCCACCAAGCTCCACCTTGCCTTGGTCTTGACTTTTTTCTTAGCTGGACCCTGTGCCATGTCTTCTACTTCCTTCAGCTCTTTGTTCAAGCATCACCTCTAGAGAAACGAGGGTCCTTAGCCAGTGGCAGTGTCTTTGTTTATGGCCTGGACTCCTACCTCTCTGTCAGAATCCACTGTTTTGCCTCTGCTTGGGCCAAGAATTCACAGCACAACGGAGAGGCCCCCAACCAAATGGACGTCAGATTGGAATTGGAACCAGTGCAATAGGGGAGCGAATGGATTCCCGGGGGAAAACAGAGAATTCGTTTCGTTGCTTGAGGCTTTTGGTATGAACGGATTTCGTGCAGGAAAACAGCCTTTTTGCAGAAATAAAACCAAATTCATTTCCCCCTTCATTAACCACTTGCTGCGTTGCAAGTTTTCATGGTTTTTTCGTGACTCTCACGGTATTTGACTTAAAGCCCCAGCTCCTAGAAATATTATAAGAGAGTTTTAGCAGCCTTCATTAAGAAAATAAAGACGTTTCAATCCTTTTGGTGAAATGTGACCCAGAATGGAGCAGGACCAGAAGATACATAAAAAGAGCTCTGATTTATTACTATTTTTCTTAACTGCTAGATTTTTAAGCAAATCCCATTCCTTTTGGGGCCTCTCCCATGGCTTTTGAACATTTGGTGTTGGCCGTTCTGCCCTTCTCAAATACTTGGAGGGAAACTGTAAACCAGAACGTCTGATTTACCAGGGGATCTTTGTCTTTAGTTTTTTGGTGTCTCTTTGGTCCTTTGTCTCCGCTAGAGCAGTTTGGAAAGTACAATTTTTATTTTTATTCCACTGGGGGGCAGTCAGCTTCATAAAGTAGTGAAGGGTACAAAGAAAGCCAACTAGACCCCACTCCCCCCACAGAGCTGGGAATAGACACCGGGAGTCCTGGCTTCCAGCCCCTCCTGCTCTAACCCACTAGACCCCCTCCCCTCCCAGAGCTGGGGATAGAACCCAGGAGTCACTAGGGAGGGTTTGGGTGATTGATCGACATTTTGGAATGAATGAGATTTCCATCGGGGAATGGCCTTTTAACTGAAATGGAATGGTTTGTATCACTAATTAGTCTGTTTTTCTAAATGCCCCATGTGGTGTGAGGCCAACGCTGACAATTTCATCGAGTCACGAAATTTTGAATGTTTCCCTTAAAGCCCCAGCACCTGCCGATTAGGCAAAAACAACAAGTAAGTTTCTAGCACTCAAGCTATGGAGAAAAGAGTCAAAAACCAGACCCCACCATGCCCCTCAATGCTCAGAAATGGGAGGGCAAGTTAAAAATATCTGCCAAGTGTATAGACTTTAAAGTAACCTCAGGAATTTTAACCTGGTCTCATGATGTTTTTCCACTTGACTTATGGTTTTTGAATATTCAAAATGGCCCACTGTGTGTTTGTCAAAAAAAATTGATGGAAACTGTAAAGAAAAATATTCAGCCTGTTTATTTGATGGGGAGTTTTTACATTTGGTTCTGTTTGGTTTTCGCTAGTGCTGTTCATAGAGCAGAAGTTTTGTTTCACATGAAAGTTTAGAATTAATTTCCATTGCACTCGGGGAGGGGAGTGGGGTGTAGTACTGTAGTGGGTTAGAGAAGGGGGGCTGGGACCCAGGTCTCCTAGGTTCTATCACCAGCTCAGGGAGGGGAGTGGGGTCTAGTAGTTAAACCAGCGGTGGGCTGGGACCCAGGAATCTCTTGTTCTATCTCTAGTGCTGGGAGGGGAGTGGAGTCTAGTGGTTATAGCAGGGGCAGGCTGGGACCCAGGACTCCTGGGTTCTATTGCTAATGCTGGGAGGGGAGTGGGGTCTAGTGGGTTAAAGCAGCGGGGTCATGACGAAAAGTAAACAAGGAACTGAGAATGATGCTGGATGAGAAGCTGTGTGACTCCTTTGTTAGCAACAATGACCTGGGAAAATGACAGTGCCAAGGCTGCTCAAAATCTGAGTCCGCAGCCCCAGGCCCAACCCCGTCTCCTCCTTTCTCTTCCCATGACCCCGTCAAGCTTTCCAGCCTGGTCAGAGCATCAGGTGCCAGGGCCGTGGGGGGAGACCCGCTCTGGGGATCCACGGGTAAGGAAAGGCTCTGATCCCTCCAGTGGAACCCCGGGTCCCTCCCAACTCCCCTCCCCAGGCAGGGTCCCTCTTGTGAGGAGTCCCCCAATACCCCAGCCTGCCCTCGACGGAGCCGGTGGATCCCCCCAGTGGCTGACGGGGCCGTGGCTCTGTAGAGGGTACGGTCGGGGTGGCACCTAGGCTGAGTCAGGCAAGATTTGAAACTGACCAATGGGCCATGGGGAAGTAGCTTCAGAGGGAACCTCGTGTTCCATTATCCCCACTACTACACACACACCAGTGTGGAGACGCTGCCCCACATCCAGCTCCCCCAGCCCTGGAAGGGAGATATCCCACACAACCAACCCATCGCCCCATCCCCAGTCGGCCTGTGGGGGTGTGGCCTGGGTTGGCTCCTCCCTCTCCTGCCCCCCCTCCCCACACTGGTCTAGTCAGAACTGGATTGGACCAGCTCCTGCCCTTTCATCTTTCAATATCCCCCAGCCAATTATTGAATGGCACTGACATGTGGCCAATCAGTGCATGACATGGCATGGGCAGGCAGCTGCCAATCAGCAGGCAGAGCGAGAGGGGAGGGGGAAGAAGCAGCCCCACCCTTCCGAGAGAAAAGTGGGGCAGCCCCGCCCCCAGGGAAGAGAAAGCTCTGCCCACTCTGCAAGGGGAGGAAGGGGGTGGGGTTTTCAGCCCATCTCACTACTTATCTGAAGAGCTGAAATTTTCAGCAAGACTTTTTTGCCTGTCCAAAAACGCCGATTTCTTCTAAATTGGAAGCGAGTTGGGGTATTTGTTTAAGAGATCTGCTCCTGTTCAAACAGGAATTAAGTCAGGGGAGTCGTATGACCTGTGTTATCCAGGTGGTCAAACTAGACCAGAGGTCCGCAGTCTGGGCGGGGCGCCCCCTAGGTGGGCGGCGAGGAACGATCGGGGCGCGCACGTCTGGCTCAGCTCCACCTTCTGGCCCCGCCCCCGGGGCTCTGCGCTCAGTCCTGGCTGCCGTCCCCGCAGACGGGGCTCCATGTCCGCCCCCAGCCTCAGCCCCCAGCCTCAGCCCCCTTACCCACGTCCACGCCCCTTCCTCTCCCAGAGCTCCACTCCCAGCCCCAGCTCCATGGGGGGGGGATGGGACATGAACAGGGCTAAGGGGGAGCATGAGGTAAAAAGTTTGGGGACCATTGGGCTAGATGGTCACAATGGTTCCTTCTAGCCTTGAAATCTCTGATTGTCCTGAATCGATTCCCCCCCCCCCAGGTTTTTGGTTCATGAAAATGTCAGAATTTCAAGGTTTGGCTCCAATTTGGGACAGGAACATTTTTCAAAAATGTGTGGCATGAGAAAACATTTTTCTGCCCAGCTCTGTCAACCCCCTGCTCCCTCAGCCCATCGGCACTAACGGGGACGGTGGATGTGGGTTTGGATGGCGTAGGATGGAGGAGACCATGCCCTTCCGGCCCCCCT
The DNA here is from genome assembly GCF_002925995.2 of Terrapene triunguis. Classification (NCBI taxonomy): domain Eukaryota; kingdom Metazoa; phylum Chordata; order Testudines; family Emydidae; genus Terrapene; species Terrapene triunguis. Next base: position 858,693 of record NW_020665122.1, read on the forward strand.
GGGTCCACTCCGCCTTTCCATATGTGAACAGCAACTTATACCCCTTCTTCGGGAATCCCTACCAGCACAGAGAAGAGGATGGAGCCCAGCGTGAATGGACAGGAGTTCTCTTTCCTGTCCTCTTTGGTCTGGGATTCCTACTCAGCATGGCCCGGTCATCTTCATCGCCAGCTGGTGGCCGCTGTCTGGAACCTCAACTGGGTCATAGCCGACTTCATCTTCACCTCCTTCCTCTCCACAGAGGAGGCCTTCGTCATCCTCCTGGGGGGAAAGAACCAGCCCGCTCTGCTGCTCCCACCCCACCTGGACCAGCCCCTCTGTCTCTCTGCTCCTTCTGTAAGTTTTAGTGCCATGTGCTCGGAGATGGTGGAGCTGTCCAGTGCTGAGAAACCTACCAGGCCTTCAGGAGCCCAGAACTGCGGCTTTGCATCTGGTTACCAAGCTCTAGGGCTGCAAAAAGGGGCATTAAATAAGGGGGCAGGACACCAGGTTGGCTGAGCCCATGGGCCTGATCTAGGTAGTCATGGAGGGGGCAGGATACTGGGTTAGGTGGGCCCATGGGCCTGATCTAGGAGTCAGGGAGAGGGCACGATATCAGGCTAGATGGGCCCATGACACTGATTTGGGGCAGAAGGGAGCGGGCGGGGTGCAGGGTTAGATGGGCCTATAGGCCTGATCCAGGTAGTCAGGGAGGGAGCGGGATACCAGGCTAGATGGGCCCATAGGGCTGATCCAGTGATGGTAGTTCTGTGTCTTGGCCCCTGTACCAGTCTGGGCCAGGCTGACACAGGGAGGGGGAGGCGGCTGGCAGGGAGTCGAGCGCTGCCATGGGGAGGTGGGAACATTGACAGGGAAGGAGTCAGGGCGTTGGTCCGGCTGCTCTGCGGTCTGTCAGTCTGTCCAACCCAGAGCGGGAGGAGGATGGGCCTTGTGCTCTCTTGCAGCCAGAGACTGGCCCTTCTGACTATCACTGGGAGCCAGGACGCCTGGGTTCTCTCCCCAGCTCCGGGAATGGGAATAGCATCTAGTGGGTAGAGCAGGGGGTTCTCTCCTCAGCTCTGGGAGGGGAGTGGGGTCCAGTGAGTTAGACCTGGGTGTCCCTTGTGCATTAACTCTATTTGTACAGGAGTTAGTGCTTGTCACATCCCCGCTCCCAACCGGGTTTTAAATCCCACCATTATGAAGGTTTGATGCATCTGGCGGTCCAGAGGCGACAAAGAAGGATCTGGTTTGGCCTATCCTGGCATCTGGCCACTAAGTGGCAGCAATTTGGTGCCATCAGACAGGACGGTGACACTGACCAACCCCAGGGCCCTGTCCTTGGACCATCATGTGTCTCGGGTAGCTTTTCCTCCCCTGGATCCCTTCTGTCCAGTTCCCAGCTGTTTGCGATCCCTCACACCCTCCCTGCCCGCCTCAAAAAAGCGACCTGCCCTGTAATCACACACAGGACTCCTGCCTCCAAGTCCCCACCCACAGCCTGCTGTAACCCTTGACCCCACTCCCCTCCCAGAGCTTTGGATAGAACCCAGGAGTCCTGGCTCCCAGCCTCTCCCCCGTCAGCCTCCCCCAACTCTAACCCACTATGCCCCACTCCCCTCTCAGAGCTCTATTTCCAAACAAGTCATCTTTTACTATAGTGATAACTTCTGATAATGAGCTCATAATCCCTTTGAGTGACCCTCCCCATAATTAAATAAATTCCCCTACAGAGAATCCCCCCTTATAGTGAACAATTCACCCCTTATTGAGAAGGATAACACTATGGATATTAGGAAACACTATTTCACTAGGAGGGTGTTGAAGCACTGGAATGCTTTACCTAGGGAGGTGGTGGAATCTCCTTCCTTGGAGGTTTTTAAGGCCCGGCTTGACAAAGCCCTGGCTGGGATGATTTAGTTGGGAATTGGTCCTGCTTTGAGCAGGGGGTTGGACTAGATGACCTCCTGAGGTCCCTTCCAACCCTGATATTCTATGATTCTAAGGTGTCTTTTTTTTAATGAAGACACCAGAACCTTTCTACAACACAACTCTATTGTCTCTATTATCCTGGCTGTATCCCCCATTCAGATACAATTCCCAGCTCCAAGGATCTGCAAGCACCAGCATTTTATTTCGTACAGCCTCAGCTTACAATAAAACTCTGTTAATTAAGAAACCGAGCGACACGCTATTAAGGAGGAAAGGAGAAAAGCCAAGGTTTCAGTGTCTGTTCTCAGAGACCAAATGGAGCCGTTTTAAAGAGACGTCATTTCAACAAAGTCCCTCTGAACACTAGATCTCTCCAGCTGGTTGCCCCCCAAATCACTCTTGGGTATAGAAAACGCTGCTCAAGTTATGCTTGCTGAATGCATTTACTACAGAGAAATCAGCGAAGGATCCCACCACCACGTGATGGCATTTTGTTCTTCGTTGGCTTCTATCCATCCAGACGGAAGCATCTGTTCACAGAAATGTAGGGTTAGAAGGAACCTCAAGAGTCTTTCAAGCCTCTTCTCCCATGGCAAGACATGTTGGGGAAAGTTAGCATGAGTGACTCCATTTTGGTTTGGGCCCGCCATTAGCTAGAAGCGAGCACATCACATACTGGAAAATGGGGAAGGGGAGAAAGGAACATCTGGAAACAGTAAAAGGAAGGAATGCCAGCTAATTCAGACAATATGGCCTTGAGGAGGAGGAGGAGAGGGGGCTTGTGCATGAGCTCAGGGGCTTGTAACGCTAGCCAGCACGAGGGAGATGCTTAGTTAGGATAGGTGAGAGACAAGTAAACGGCTTATTCATTGGCCAAAAGTTACGATGCATGAGGGTAGCATGCACTGCTAAAAGGTATATAATCTTTGTGTAACCGACTGTCTGGGTCCCCCTCCTGATTAGCAGGGGGGGCACCACGCTTGAGTGTAATAAACTTGCTATCTCTGTAATACTCTGCAGTCGTGGACTTGGTTCATGTGCCTCAGCCTAGACTCGAACTGCGCGTGACCTATAGGTATAATTCGCAACAGACAGGACCATGCGAACCGAGACCATCCCTGGCAGGGGTATATCAACACAAGCAGAGCTGAGCGGGGAATCATGTCTATGGAAGGGTGGAGTTCATTGGGTCAATTTTGCCCCTGTTGATGTGGGGGAGAGGTTCTGGCCGAACATGGCTGAGGTTCCCAGCTCTCAGCAGACGCACGGTGCCTAGAAGACCTGGGAGTCCGTGTCTGTGGACTTGCTCTTCGTGTTCGCAGTGGTGCTGGCGGCCTCCTCGCTGAAGGCACTTTCGAAAGCTGAGAAAAGGGAGCGGCGCAGCTTCTCCTTAAAGTCCTGACCCATGAAGACGTAGAGGATGGGGTTGAGGCAGCTGTTGATGAAGGCCAGGCTGGCGGTCAAGGGGAGGCCGACAATGAGGGCGGTGTCCAGGCTGGGTGTCCGGTTCATCTCCAGGAAGGAGAAGATGTGGTAGGGGAGCCAGCAGAGGAAGAAAGCCACTATCACAGCGGCAATGACCTTGAAGGGCTTCCCAGATCGGGCCAGTTGGTTCCTCTTTAGCTTGGCCAAGATGGCACCGTAGCAGCACACGATGACGGTGAAGGGGATAAGGAAGCCTAAGATAAAGCGGCTGATGGTCATGGCCCGGTGGTTAGTGTTTATCCTCTTTCTTCTCTGCTCCTCGGTGGCCCCTTCCCCGGCCGTGTCGAAATTGTTGTAGCAGTTGATGATGTTCTTCTTGTCTGGGGAGGGATCCGTGTGGCGGAAGTATAGGTTTGGAGAACACAAGGCCAAGGCCACGACCCACACACCCAAGGCTACCAGGAAAGCCAGGCGGGGTGTGCGGTGGTTCTGGGCCCACACAGGGCGCACTACGGAGATGCAGCGGTCTATGCTGATGACCATGAGGAGGTAGACGCTGGCGTAGAGATTGAGGAAGGCCAAAGTGCTGTTGAGCTTACAGAATGCCCTTCCAAATGGCCAGTGGAAGCCAAGGGCTGTGTAGGCCACACTGAAGGGGAGGAAGAAGGTGAAGATGAAGTCGGCCACGGCCAGGTTGAGAAACCAGATGGTGTTGACCGTCCTCTTCATCCGGAAGCCGGTGATGAAGATGACCAGCCCGTTGCCCGTCACTCCCAGCACGAAGGCAATAGAATAGATGACCATGGAGACCACGTGCATGCTATTAAGGAGCGCTTTCTTCCGGTCCGCATCTTCATGATTGTCGCTAGAGTCATCATAATAGGAGGCGGTGAAGACATCCAACAGAGTTGTGGGGAGAGAGGTGCCCTTCACAGCCATGGGGATGTCTTCAATTTTCTCCGTCTTACCTCTTTCTCCACCTGTCAGACACCAACACAACTCCTCCATTAGTTATCTCCCCTGGCAACCTCCCGACCAGCCAGTGACTTGGAGGGAACACCACCCTTCAGAAGGGCCAAGGGAATGTGGGACTCCTGTATTCTGTTGCACCACATTTACACTCGGTGATGATAGAGAAAGGGGACCAAGATACTCTCCTGGCCCCTAACCAGTAAATTAACGTACTTATTTCCCAGTCACTGCGTTAGGTCAAAGTCGTCAAACTCAAGGACAGTGATAAATTGGAGAGGACTCTGAGAAGAGTGATGGGAATGATTCAAATATTGGAACACCTGCCTTATAGTGAGAAATTCCAGGAAATCCGTCTGTCTGGCTTAACAAAGAGAAGTTGAAGGGGTGAAGTTGAAGGGGTTCCAGTCTATAAGTACCTACATGGAAAACAAATATTTGACCATGAGCTCTTTGGTCTAGCAACCAAAAGCCTAACAAGACCTTATGGCTGGAAGTTGAAGCAAGACAAATTTAAGACCAAAGCAGACTGTGAAGAACTTCAAAAAGATCTCACAAAACTAAGTGATTGGGCAACAAAATGGCAAATGAAATTTTATGTGGATAAATGTAAAGTCATGCACATTGGAAAAAATAACCCCAACTGTACATACAATATGATGGGGGCTAATTTAGCTACAACAAGTCAGGAAAAAGATCTTGGAGTCATCGTGGATAGTTCTCTGAAGATGTCCATGCAGTGTGCAGAGGTGGTCAAAAAAGCAAACAGGATGTTAGGAATCATTAAAAAGGGGATAAAAATAAGACTGAAAATATATTATTGCCCTTATATAAATCAATGGTACGCCCACATCTTGAATACTGCGTACAGATGTGGTCTCCTCATCTCAAAAAAGATATACTGACTCTAGAAAAGGTTCAAAAAAGGGCAACTAAAATGATTAGGGGTTTGGAACGGGTCCCATATGAGGAGAGATTAAAGTGGCTAGGACTCTTCAGCTTGGAAAAGAGGAGACTAAGGGGGGATATGATAGAGGTCTATAAAATCATGAGTGATGTGGAGAAAGTGGATAAGGAAAAGTTATTTACTTATTCCCATAATACAAGAACTAGGGGTCACCAAATGAAATTAATAGGCAGCAGGTTTAAAACAAATAAAAGGAAGTTCTTCTTCACACAGCGCACAGTCAACTTGTGGAACTCCTTACCTCGGGAGGTTGTGAAGGCTAGGACTATAACAGCGTTTAAAAGAGAACTAGATAAATTCATGGTGGTTAAGTCCATTAATGGCTATTAGCCAGGATGGGTAAGGAATGGTGTCCCTAGCCTCTGTCTGTCAGAGGGTGGAGATGGATGGCAGGAGAGAGATCACTTGATCATTGCCTGTTACGTTCACTCCCTCTGGGGCACCTGGCATTGGACACTGTCGGTAGACAGGATACTGGTCTAGAAGGACCTTTGGTCTGACCCGGGGTATGGCCGTTCTTATGTTCTTATGTTATGTTCTTATGTAAATTGGAAAAAAGAGGCAACTTTTTAACGGTGATGGAATTCACCCTCAGAATAACTTCCTAATGGCTCTAGTGGATTCTCCATCACTGGCAGTTTCAAAATCAAGGTTGGAGTTGTTTCTAAAAGTTCGGCTTTAGTTCAAGCAGGAATAACTGGGGGGAGGTCTATGGTCTGTGTTGGATGCCATTGGGTGCCCTCCAATAATGCACTTTTCACTTTGTTGGTGATTCCGAACCATCGAGGAGGAAAAATTGTTTCAGATCGAACCACAATGAAATTTTTTTGCAATTTTCAGTGACTGAAAAAGTCAGAAAAAATCAGTTTGGGGAACCATTTCCTTCGACCCAAACAGAACGATTTCGTTTGGATCTCAATTGTTTTTCATGGCTTTGAATCATTTAAAAATGGATAAAATTCAAGGATATTTCAAAATGAGAAGTAATTTCAAATAGTCACTTTTCATTTCCAAAAATGCCCAGTGGAAACATTTCAATGGGGAGGGGGGGGTTGTTTTTTTGGCAGGCCTACGGGGGGCGAGATCCTGAAATGAACAATTTAGTGAAACCGGCCTGGATTCATGAAATGTTTCAGTGTCACCAAATCTGCATTTTTCACTGAAAAAAACAATTTGATCAAAATATTTCACCAGGTGATACTCAAAAATCTGTAGGCTGCCAGTGGGGGGCCCTGGACGCTAAGAAATTCAGATGGAAAATCATAATGCCTGTGGTTTGCTGCATGTTGCACCACGATCAGCGAATTATTTATTACTATTTCAGTGGGGTTTAAATTATTATTCACCACAGGCCCTCCCACAGTTACCCCACCATGACCTTCAAACCATGCAATAGGGG
>NW_020665122.1:865373-868019 GCF_002925995.2 Terrapene triunguis
AAACACCTGCTTTTCGAGACCCAGGCCTCAGGATCCGTCCCACCCGATGTCCCAACCCAGGGGCGGTTGTTACACAGGGGAAGAGGAAAGACAGACTCCACGCCACCCCGTCCCAGCACCACTTCCTCTTCTGCATGGGAAGGGAGCTCCGGCTACTTTAGTTATTAGATTTTACCCCTCCAGAACCAAGAATACAGCCCAGCAGTCCTGGTTCCCAGCCCCCCACAGGTGGGGAGAGAACCCAGGAGTCCTGGCTCCCAGCCCCCCTCTAATCCACTAGACCCCACTCGCCTCCCAGAGCCAGGGTAGAACCCAGGAGTCCTGGTTCCCAACCCCCTCTACTCTAACCCCTAGACCCAACTCCCCTCCCCAGAGCCACTTAGGGAACCCAGGAGTCCTGGCCACCCTCTAATACCTCTGAGTGCTCACGGTGTGTGTGATGTCTCCTTTCTCGTCTGTGGGGCTCTCTAAGGGCGGCTGCCCCGGCTGATCGTCTCCTCTGAAGCCAGCCCCGTCTGCTCCTCTCGGGTAGAGGATCTCACACCCTGCAGAGGCCCGGGATGGCTTTGTATTGTGCTGTCAGCAAGGCGTGATCCGCAGCACTTGACCAACACAGGAAGAGCACTGAGCCTCTGACCCAACAGCGGAAAAGTGAGGTAACCCCTGAAATCTGCACAGGCGTGGAACAGGACTCCTGGGTTCTATCCCTGGCTCTGGCTGAGGAGTGGGGTCTAGTGGGTGATAGCAGGGGGGTTGGGAGCCAGGACTCCTGGGTTCTGTCCCCCAGCTGTGGGTTTGTGGTAAGAGTAGGGGATTGTTGTATTAATTTATACTAAAGGACCCCAAAAGTCAAAGTTGGGACCACGAATCTGAAACTGTCCAACATTAAACAAGGTTCAGGGTTTGCTCCACAGAGTCTGCGGCCTGTCTATGACCCCAGCAAACACCCTTTTATTAAAGAAACGGGGGGAGTGGGGAGGGAGGGAGAGTGAATGCCTTTGGAATCTAAATTATTAAGTCAGGCTTTCACTTGAGCCATAACCCTTGTGCCCTTGGGTGCAGAGAGATTTTGGGAAGGGAAAACCCACCTGGTCCAACAGCCTTTTAGCTGGTGCCAGAGATGATCCCTGTTCTTTGGGGGATGGAGGAGAAGTCACCTGGGCTGGGCTGGAGCCGGCGTCCTTGCCGCTGTTGTTAAAGTATGCTGCTGTTTCCTAGAAGACAAAATGGGACAAACCCACAGGAAAAGGTGAGAAACATGCAGCAAGGCGAGAAAACGCCGCTTCTGTCTCCCGGTGTGACTCTCGCTTGCAACGTCGCTGCTGGAAAAGCACCATCCCGAGACCTGGCAAACTCATACCAGCATCAGGCTGTTCCGGGCGTTGCTTTTAGCCACCCCTCTGGGCGCAGAGGGGCAGCAGGGCTGCAAAATAAACAGGCCTGGCTGGCCAAACCAGGCTCTTTTTAGCCAGGTGGCAAAAGGAGAGGGATGGGAGAGAGACGGGGAGAGGAAAAGGACCCACAAAGTGGGGTGTCTGACTTCACTGGTGGTGGTTACAGCGTCCATCAGTTACGCCCAGTATCCGACACCCCAACTGTGGTTCGCTGATCTCCGCTCCCTCACGTCTCGCGTTTCCCCGACCTCAGCTTAGCACCCGCCGGGCTTTGGGGTCCATCTCTTCGGTTCCCTTTGGCACCTTTTCCCATTGACGTCGATTGTTCGAGGGGGTTGTGACAGAGACGGAATTTTCACTCGCTTCTCACAGCTGAGCTCGCAATTACGATTAGTTTGCAGGCCCAGCTATTACAACAGGGCTGGAAGCCAGGACTCCTGGTTTCTATCCCCAGCTTTGGGACAGGAGTGGGGTCTAGTGGTTAGAGCAGGGAGGGTACTAAGGGCTTGGGGACTTGCTGAGGCGGGGGGAAGGGTAACCCAGATCAGGAGCTTTACAAAGCCTGGGCAGATCACCTGGAACTTCCGCTACTTCCGTGTGTTGCAACGGAAACTTTTCCCTGTCCAGCTGGGGCCCTGAAGTCCCCACAAGTTCCTGTGCCGCCCTCTCCTCCTCCCTCTCCCCCTCTTCTATGTTCTCAGCGACATGAGCTCTCTTGCGGTTCGTGTAGCTCGAACGCCTCCATGGAGCCGGACTCCCTACTGGTGTCCATGGCATAGATCCATTGACTGAAAAAGTGCCACATTGCTTTGCTGCAGCTGGGGATCTAGCCCTATTGATCTCAGCGGGGCTCCGCCCGATTGACCCCAGCTGGGATCTGGCCCCATTGACGCCAATGGAGCTACGGCCCATTGACCCCAGCTGGGATTTTCCCCATTGACGCCAATGGAGCTACGGCCAATTGACCCCAGCTGGGATCTGGCCCCATTGACGCCAGTGGAGCTGCATCCGATTGACGCCAGTTGGGGGGCTGGCAGATTTGCTTTGTCTTTCTCCCACAATCTATGCTGAAGTTCAAAGTGAGTTTAATACATCAGCTATAATGAGAGACTTGGCTAAAGTAGATAGATAGATAGATAGAGGGGGTGGATGGGGATAGATAGATAGATAGATAGATAGATAGATAGATAGTGGGGGTGGATGGGGATAGATAGATAGATAGATAGATAGATAGATAGATAGATAGATAGAT
>NW_020665122.1:868029-880754 GCF_002925995.2 Terrapene triunguis
GATAGATAGATAGATAGATAGATAGATAGATAGATAGATAGATAGAGCGGGTGTGTGAGGATAGATAGATAGGTAGCCCCTCTCCAGTTCCCATTGATCCAGGCACTCCGTTCTCTCCAACCTGCCGAATCCTGAACCTACAGTAACTGAAGCAGTTTGGGAGGACATTACTCACGTGTTACTAAGGCCTTGTCTAGATTACAGAGTTTTGTTGACAAACGTTTTTCTTCTTTAATTAAGCCGCTGTTTTGTGTCCACACGAGCTCCGTGTGTCGGCAGCGCGCGTCCACACTAGCAGCTCTCGCACGGACACAGAGAGCAGCGCAGGGGGCTTTAGGGAGGGTTTGCAATGCCTCATGGGGCAGGGACAGCGCACAATGCTAGTGTCTCAATCCCATCCTTCCATGGGCATCCTGCTAGCTTGCCAGCCACTTTTCAACTGAAGTGTGGGGGGAGGAGGGGGGAGGGTGTGTGACAGGGAGCGTGGGGGCGGGGGAGACACCGAGACTTGTGTGTATTGGGGGAGTGCGTGTGTTGGGGGACAGTGAGTGTGTCACGCTGTCTCTTTAAGTTCAGACAGCAGCTGGAAGCAGCTAGGTCTGAGGCAGGGGGATGGGGACACCCCTGACATTACCCCCCGCCTCCCTTCCCGCTCCGCACAGCACAGCAGTCCCCCCCCCCCCCCCCCCCCCCCCCGAGATGTGTTCCTTTTGCCGACCAAACTGTGTCGTGTAAACAAAGCCTGAGTCTCCACGTACAAAGGTGATGCAATAAACAGAGGATGGTTGTGGGACAGACGAGCGGTGGGTAAAGCATTCAGGGGTGTGTGGGACTGCAGGTTCCATTCCCAGCTCCGGGAGGGGCGTGGGGTCTAGTGGATGTTGTTTTCCGTGTTCAAGGGTATGTCTACACTACGGGATTAATCCGAATTTAGATAATTCGAATTTGGGAAACAGGTTGTATAAATTCGATTGTGCGCGGCCACACTAAGCACATTAATTCGGTTTTTAACCACATTAATTCGGTGGTGTGCGGCCACACTACCCCATTAATTTAAACACAGTAATTCGGTGGTGTGCGGCCACACTAACCCTAATTCGAATTAACAAAATCGATTTAGGCGCTACTCCGCTCGTCGAGGTGGAGTACAGAAATCGATTTTAAGTGCCCTTTAATTCGAATTAACTGGCTCTGTAGTGTGGACGGGTGAAGGGTTAATTCGGATTAACGCAGCTAAATCCTAATTAAAGTCGTAGTGTAGACCAGGCCCAAGAGATCAGCGTTGCTGTACAGAGCACGGTCTCTAGGGGGCACCTCCTCTGACATTGGCGATAACCGGACCTAGCAAACAACACCTGGAAATAGCCATGGAAGATATTTTATGCGGGAGAGTAAAATTCATAGACCCCAAGGCTGGAAGGGACCATTGTGATCATCTCGTGTGATCTCCTGGATAGCACAGGCCAGAGAACTGCCCCTAACTAATTCCTAGAAAAAAACCCGGTCCTGGTGTTAAAATGGTCAGCGATGGAGAATCCACCACAACCCTGGGGAAATCGTTCTAATGGTTACTTCCCTCGCTGTCAAACATTTGCACTTCGTTCCAGGCTTCAACTTCCAGCCACTGGACCATGTCAGACCTTCCTCTGCTGGACGGAAGAGCCCGTTACGTGTTCCCCACGTAGGTATTGACTGGGGTCAAGTCACCCTTTGACCTCCTCTTTGTTAAGCTAAATAGACTGAGCTCCCTGAGTCTCTCGCTCTAAGGCAGGTTTGTCCCCGTGGCTCTTCCCTGCCCCCTCTGCAATTGATCCACATCCTTCAGGAATTGTGGGTCCCAGGACTGGAGACAAGATTCCAGTCACACCCGAGCTAAATCCAGAGGGGAAATGACCTCTCTGCTCCGACTCGAGATTGCCCTGTGGATGCATCCCAGGACGGCCAGAGCCCTTTTGGCCGCAGTATCCCCGTGAGAGCTCATGTTCAGCTCATCCAGCACCAGCCCCAATCATAGTCAGCATCCCTGCTGCCCAGGAGAGCGTCCCCGGTCCTGCAGATCCCCCCGACACCCTTTGTTCCTAGATGTACACGTTGACATTTAGCCGTATTAAAATGTTAATTGTTTGCTTGTGCCCAGTTTACCAAGCGACCCAGAGCGCTCTGTCTCCTCGCCATTATTTACCACATCTCCGATTTTTGTGTCATCTGCAAATTTTATTCATGATCATTTTATGGGGGTTTTTTCCAGCTCACTAATAAAGATGTTAAAGAGCGTAGGGCCAAGAACCAGTCCCTGCGGGACCCCACTAGAAACACACCCGCTCGATGACGATTCCCCCAGTACCGTTACATTTTCAGATTAATCAGCCAGTTTGTAATCCATTTACTGTGGGCCACGTTCGTTTTATATGCTGGTTTTTTTAATCAAAATGTCGTGCAGTACCAAGGCAAATGCCTGATAGGAGTCTCTGTCTACGACGTCGACACTGTTACTTTTATCAACCAACCTCCAAAACAGACGTCAAGCTGATTTGACAGCAACTATTTTCCACAAACCCAGGTTGATTGGCATTAATGACATTACCCTCCTTTCATTCTTTATTAATCAAGTCTCGTACCAGCTGCTCCGTTATCTTCTCAAAATCAATGTCCCACTGACAGGTCGATAATTCCCAGATCTTCCCATTTATCCTTTTTAAATATTGATACAACATTCGTTTTCTTCCAGTCGTCTGCAACTTCGCCAGTGCTCCAAGACTTATTGAAAATCAACACTAAGGAGTTAGGGGCAGGGACTAGCTTTAGTGTAGGGTTAATAGTAAGGGCTAGTTTTAGGGTTAGGAGTGTAAGTTTGAGGGTAGGGTCCATGTTTAGGGTGAGGATGTCTAGTTAATTTTTGCTGCTTGGGTTAGCACTGCGGTAGGGTTAGGGTTAGGGTTAAGGATAGGGCAGGGGTATAATTAGGGTTAGGACAGGGATTAGGGTTAAGGAATCAGTGAGGGTTAAGGTTAGGGTTAGAAGTAGTTGTTAGAGTCAGTGATCAGTTTTAGGATTAGGGGTTGTTTCGGTGGTGGCATAGGGATATGTTGAGGACTAGATTTAGATTTTGTCATTAGGGTTAGGAGAGGTGGATTATGGGAGATTATGGGGACGAGTTTTACACACACACACACACACATCACATTAAATAAAAAAACCCTCCTGGATTATGCAAAGTACTAAGTGTCAGAGAATTAACACCAAAACCAATTAAGCAGATCATGGCACCATTGTGCCGGGCGCACTGCACAGACACCAGCCGAGATCAGGGCCCCATTGCACAGCCCCAGAGTGAGAAGAATGTCCCTGCCCTCCGGAGAGCTCACAGTCTAAACAGACGAAGGCAGAATTATTTCCCACATTTTACAAATGGGGAAACTGAGGCACAGAGCGATCAAGTGACTTTCCCACAGTCACCACCACCGTCTTCCATAGAGGCTACGAGACGGGGAATGACTCACCACCAGATTATAACCACACTCAACGGCCAGTGACGAGTGCCAGCAATGGGGAGAGCGGGGAGGGGGGCAGTTTGGAGCCAGGACTCCTGAGTTCTCTCCCCAGCTCGGGGAGGGGAGGGGAGGGGAGTCTAGTGGATTAGAGCAGGTGGGGCTGGGAGCCAGGACTCCTAGGGTCTATCCACAGGAGCTGCACTGGGGCGGGGAGGGGAGAGAAGCCTGGACCCCGGCAGGAGCTGCACTGGGGGGGCAGAGGAGCCACACTGGGGCAGGGAGGAGAAGCCCTGGACCCTGGCAGAAGATGTGGGGTTGAAGTCCCCGTCTCAGGAGCCCCAGCCACCCTAGTGGCAAAAGTTGCAGGGCTGAAGCCCTGACCCCACTCTGCGTGGAGCTGGCCTGAGCCCCTCTCTCTCCCATCCCCCCCGTGGAGCTGGGGCTGTGCGCTTCCTTGGGGAGGCTAGGAGCCTCATCTCATGGTAAGGGGTCCAGGGCCAGGGGGGTTGGATAAGGGGTGGGGGCAGTCAGGGGACAGGGAGCAGGGTGGGTTGGATAGGGGGTGGGATCCCAGGTGGGTGGTTAGGGGCAGGAGGTCTCTGGAGGGGGCAGTCAGGGAGCAGGGGGGGTTGGATGGGGCATGGGAGTCCCACAGTCTGTTGGGGGCAGGGGTTGGATAGGGGTCAGGGCAGTCAGGGGACAGGGAGCAAGGAAGGTCCTGGGGGGGCAATTGGGGGGGTCTTTGGAGGCGGTGGTCAGGGGACAAGGAGCTGGGGGGTTGGATGAGTCAGGAGTTCTGGGGGGGCTGTCAGGAGGCAGGGGTTGGAGAGGGGCTAGGGGAGGCAGGGAGCAGAGGAGGTTGCATGGGTCAGGAGATCTGGGGGGGGCCTGTCAGGGGGTGCGGAACGGTTGGATAGGCGTGGCAGTCCTGGGGGTCTGTCTAGGGGCAGGGATGTGGATAAGGGTCGGGGCAGTCAGGGGACAGGTAGGGGTAGGGTCCTAGGGGGGCAGTCAGGGGACAAGGAGCAAGGAGGCTTAGATAGGGGGAGGGGTTCTGGGGGGCAGTTAAGGGCAGGGGTCCCAGGAGGTGGCAAGGGACAAGGAGCAGGGGGGGTTGGGGGTTCTGAGGGGGGCAGTCAGGGGGCGGGAAGTAGGAGGGAGTGGATGGGGGCAGGATGGGGGTGGGGCTAGGGCAGGGTGGGGCTCCCTGGGTGCACACCCTAATGAAATGGGCTGCGCACGCCTATGGTGGGAGACACACCTAAACCCCTGGGACAAGGGTGACAGGACTAAGGAAATTCCCCTAGCGTCATTAGCAGACAGAATGGAGAACAGAGATTGCAAGGCAAGAACCGCATGGAACCAGGGCCGGCTTTAGGAAGTGCGGGGCCCAGTTCGAACATTTTTGGCGGGGCCCCAGCAGGGATTCATAGATTCATAGATTCATAGATTCTAGGACTGGAAGGGACCTCGAGAGGTCATCGAGTCCAGTCCCCTGCCCGCATGGCAGGACCAAATACTGTCTAGACCATCCCTGATAGACATTTATCTAACCTACTCTTAAATATCTCCAGAGATGGAGATTCCACAACCTCCCTAGGCAATTTATTCCAGTGTTTAACCACCCTGACAGTTAGGAACTTTTTCCTAATGTCCAACCTAGACCTCCCTTGCTGCAGTTTAAGCCCATTGCTTCTTGTTCTATCCTTAGAGGCTAAGGTGAACAAGTTTTCTCCCTCCTCCTTATGACACCCTTTTAGATACCTGAAAACTGCTATCATGTCCCCTCTCAGTCTTCTCTTTTCCAAACTAAACAAACCCAATTCTTTCAGCCTTGCTTCATAGGTCATGTTCTCAAGACCTTTAATCATTCTTGTTGCTCTTCTCTGGACCCTTTCCAATTTCTCCACATCTTTCTTGAAATGCGGTGCCCAGAACTGGACACAATACTCCAGCTGAGGCCTAACCAGAGCAGAGTAGAGCGGAAGAATGACTTCTCGTGTCTTGCTCACAACACACCTGTTAATACATCCCAGAATCACGTTTGCTTTTTTTGCAACAGCATCACACTGTTGACTCATATTTAGCTTGTGGTCCACTATAACCCCTAGATCCCTTTCTGCCGTACTCCTTCCTAGACAGTCTCTTCCCATTCTGTATGTGTGAAACTGATTTTTTCTTCCTAAGTGGAGCACTTTGCATTTGTCTTTGTTAAACTTCATCCTGTTTAACTCAGACCATTTCTCCAATTTGTCCAGATCATTTTGAATTATGACCCTGTCCTAATAACTAATGACTAATAAAAAAAAAAAACACGTAAAAAAAAAACCCCTTTCGTTTCTTCCATGTATTATTTACTTTCCATAACTATATAAATAATAACAAAAATATATATTTCGTACATTGCTGGCTGGAGGCAGGGCAAGGGGTGCGGGGATGGCTGTGGGCAGGGCAGGGGGTGCAACAGGGGCTGGCTGCGGGTAGGGCAGGGGGTGCGGGGCTGGCCGGAGAGGTGAGAACCCAGCTCGCTCGCTCTCTCTCTAGGTGTAGCCTTCTGACCCTGACTTGTGTGCTCAGTTATAGTTTTGTAAACCTGACTTTTATAATCAAAATTGAGTTAGATTTAATATTATAACTGTTTTGTTTGGTTGATTCCCCTATGGTTCATTGTCATCATGTTCCTATTACGCCTCTGGCGTTTAGGGCAATGATGAAGCTCCTCCACTCCTGTCTGATTCTGACAAGTCTTTCAATGGTTCCCCAGCTCTGCCCCAGGTTTTTCAGCTCCGCTTCCACAGCTCTTCGCCATGTTGTTTTCGGGCGGCCTCATTTTCGCTTGCCTTCAGGTGTCCGTCTTATTGCTACTCTGGTGATGGAATCACATGACCGATCCATCTCCAACGCCTCTTGGCAATGATGGCGCCCAGATCCTCTTGGCTGCACTGTGTCAGTAGATCTTGGTTTGAGATTGTTCTGGGCCGAAAGATACGGACATTTTTTCTGAGGCAGGTTGTATGGAATGAAGCCAGTTTGGACATGTCAGACTTTCTCATTCCCCAGCATTCCGCACTGTAAAGTAATGTTGAAAGTCCGCATCTCTGAGAAATCTTGAGTTTGGTTTTGGTGTGGTATTTTGATGATTTCCAGACTGTATTTTAAGCTCCTGAAGGCTTTATTGATTCTGTTCCGGATGTCCTGGCTTGTTCCACCGTCCTGGCTGATGGTGCCACCCAAGTATGTGAATGTTTCTACGTTGGTGAGAACATGATCCTCTATCCGTACTGGTGATGGTGAGGCAATATTAAAGGTCATGAGATCTGTCTTATTGGGGTTGATTTTTCAGTTCATTTTGCTGGCTGAATGCATGAAGTCGAGTTGTTTTTTCTTGTCTATGGTGTTGGGTATGTGGTAGGAGAGCGACATCATCTGCGAAGTCCTGATCTTCAAGGGATGAGAAGAGTGTCCATGTAATGCCTCTTGGCATGTCTTCTGTTGTACGCCGCATTACCCAGTCGATGGCAATGTTGGAGAGGATTGCAGACATGACACACCCCAATGTACTCCTCTTTTGACTTCAAAACTGAGCTCACTGTGATCAACACTGCATGTAAAGTTGAAAGAGAAGCTTTTGATGACGTTGATTATACGGAAAGGAATTCCATATGCCCACAGAATGTGCCATAGGCTGGTCCTGTGAATGCTATCAAAAGCCTTCTCAAAGTCTATGAAGTTTATGTAGAGTTGCTGTTGCCATGAATGAATGAATGAATGAATGAAGATGTGGTCTGTGCATCCACACCCTTTCCGAAAACCAGCTTGCTCTTTTCTGAGAACGTTATCAACTGCCTCTGATAAAGGCTGGACTAGGATCTTACACAATACTTTGCTTGGCACAGATAAAAATGTGATACCACACCAGTTATTGCAATCACTGAGTTCCTTTCTTTGGTATCTTCACTATAACTATAGATAGATAGATCCCTGCAGCGCCCAAAAATCCTGTGGGGTTTGCTCATCAAGTGGGTTACTACCAGAACAATTGTAACATGACAGTGGGGATAGGGACGTGCTGAACCTGGGACATATGAGGGTGACAGCTTGGAGGTGCTGCTCAACCCAACCTCCTGAGTCCAGGGACATAAGGGGTCAGCTTGAGAGTGCTGATTAACCCGGTCCTCTCCGACGTGCTCTGTTAATATGTGTGTGTGTGTGTGTGATTCTGGGGCTGGAAGAACCCAGCCCTGGGGAACCTAGGTCCTGCAAGACAGCTCCATTGGGAGGGAACTTGCAGCAGGGAGAAGTAGAGCTCCGTATGAGGACACAAGCAATACATTAATAGACGTACAGAATCTCCCTCCTCCCCCCAGAAGAGTAAACCTAATAAATGAGCATGCCCCAAAGTAATGGGCAAAGCTGGTAACAATAGGTCCCATTCCCTGACCCCCCCTTTGGCCAGCTGGGAGCCGGTGCCCCTAGAGAGGAAAGGCCCCCTGAGCCAGCCCGTCCCCGCTACACCAGGTAACACTCAGCCTCGGCGCTGGCCTTGCTCTTGCTGGCTGGGAGGGAGGACTGGCCGGAGACCTCGCTGAAGGCTCCCTCGAAGGCTGACAGCACCGAGCTCCGGAGCTTCTCCCTGAAATCCTGGCCCACGAAGACGTAGAGGAGGGGGTTGAGGCAGCTGTTGAGATAGGCCAGGCCTGAGGCCAGCGGGATCCCCACTGCCAGGAGCGACTGGAGCTGGGGCGTCACCGCAGTGACTGACACCTCCAGGAAGGAGAAGACGTGGTAGGGGAACCAGCAGAGGAAGAATGCCGTCACCAAGGCCACCATGATCTTGTAGGGCCTGCCAGAGCGGGCCAGCTGGTTCCTCCTCATCTTGGCTGCGATGACCATGTAGCAAGCCAGGATGATGGCGAATGGCACCAGAAAGCCAGCCACGAACCGGGTCAGCACCACGGCCCGGTGCCGGCTCTCCCTCAGCCCAGCCATCTCCTCCCCCTGGAAGCCATCTGACAGGGCGTAGTTGTTGTAGCAGTGGGTGACGTTCTCCTGAAAAGGGGAGCTCCCGGTGTCCCGGAAAACCACATAGGGGCAGCTGAGAGCGAAGGCTGCCAACCACACGGCCACGGCCACCAGGGAGGCCAACCGGGGTGAGCGGTGGTTCTGGGCCCAGACCGGCCAGGCCACAGTGACGCAACGGTCGGCACTGATGGCGGTGAGGAGGAAGATGCTGGCGAACATGTTGAGGAAGGCCACGGCGGTGTTGATCTTGCACAAGGCCCGGCCAAAGGGCCAGTGGAAGCCCAGGGCCACATAGGCCACGCCAAGGGGGAGGAAGAAGGTGAAGATGAAGTCGGCCACGGCCAGGTTGAGGAACCAGATGGCGTTGACCGTCCTCTTCATCCGGAAGCCGGTGATGAAGATGACCAGCCCATTGCCCATCACTCCCAACACGAAGGCGATGGAATAGATCACCATGGAGACCACGTGCATGGTGCCACGCAGCCTGGTGCCGGCCTCCAAGCTAGAGTCATCCTTGTAGTCTCCATCATACTCATAGGGGGAGGAGGCGTTTTCGGCCATGCTGAAGAAGAATCTGCAGGAAAGGAGTCATTGGCCATAAGGGGAAAGGCCCCATGCCCCATTCCCCACCCCTCCTGAGCCAGCCAGTCCCCACCATGGGGCTGGATGGGAGCCAGCACCCCCTAGAGGGGAAATGTCGCATGCCCCATTCCCCACTCACACTGTCCCCCTAAGACAGCAAGGCCCCCACCCTGGGCTCGGATTGGGGCCAGCGCCCCCTAGAGGGGAAAAACCCCGTGCCTCATTATCTGCCCCCCTGAGCCAGCCAGTCCCCGCCCTGAGGCCAGATCTGAGCCAGCACCCCTGACAGGGGAAAGGCCTCCAGTCCCATGCCCAGCCCTCCTGAGTCAGCCAGGGCTCAAAATATTTAGCTGTGTGGTACCAAGGAAACAGGGTAATTGCATCCAACTGACACTTTCCCAGCTCCAGCCGTGTTGCCACATCGCTGTGGTTACTGGCTGGGCTAGGAAAATCCTGAGGTCGTGCAGCTTCATTCTGGAGCCAGGATGCTGGTCACTCAGCCAGGAACACCACAGATGTGTGGGATGGTCCCCAGTCCAACACCTCCCCCCTCACCCCCCCCCAGCTCAGTCAGACTTCCCCAGCTCAGCACAGTAGGGAGAGACCCTCAGATGCCCAGCGCGGACCCGGCTCCTGCCAACTGCGACGGCTTCCCCTGAGCTCTCAGCTCTTCTCTGAGCACAATGGGCCAGGGGGCTGGGAGCCAGGACTCCTGGGTTCTCTCCCCAGCTCTGGGAGGGGACTGGGGGCTAGTGGCTACAGCAGGAGGGGGCTGGGAGCCAGGACTCCTATCTATTCATCCCCATACATCCCATCTATCCTATGTATCTATCAGCTACTACAGTGATGAAGATAGATAGATAGATAGATAGATAGATAGATAGATAGATAGATAGATAGATAGATAGATAGATGAAGGGTGTGGGGATAGATAGATAGATAGATAGATAGATAGATAGATAGATAGATAGATAGATGGGGTGTCTGGAGATTAGATAGATAGATAGAGGGGGTGTATGGGGATAGATAGATAGATAGATAGATAGATAGATAGATAGATAGATAGATAGATAGATGGAGTGTCTGGGGACAAACAGACGGATGATAGGTTTGCTCATGCTGGCCCAGCAGGTTTGTTACCTTGTTCGTGATTCTCTCCTCTGCTGGCTTCGTGATTCACTCCCTCTCTCCCTGATGCCCCCGAGTGTCTGCAGTGATCTTGGTGCCGCTGGTGGCTATGGGGAGGTGCCAGGAAATGGGGCGGGAGGTGGGGGGGTCCTGGAAGTGGTGCTTCCCCCAGCCCTGGTCTCTGTCCTGGCACCAGGCTGCCCTCTGCTCTGGGCTTCTCCATGCAGCGGGGGGAGTGTGGGGGTTGTGGGGGCGTTGTGGGAGTCTGTGTGTTGACAGCTGTTGTGGGGATTGGAGGGCTGTGTTTGGGGGGCTTGAGGAATTATGGAGGTTGCGTTTGGGGGGTTCTGGGGAGCTGTGGGGTGGGGGCCTGTGTTGGGGTGCTGAGGGGCATTATTGGGGGCCTGTGTGTTGGGGGGATTGGGGGACTGTGTTTGGGGAGAAATTGGGGGGTTGGGGTATTAAGGGGGCTGTTTGGGGGGGTTCTGGGGAGCTGTGAGGGGTGGGGGCCTGTGTTGGGGTGCTGTGGGGAGGACTGTGGGGCGTTGTTGGGGGGTCTGTGTTTGGAAGGATTGGGGGCTTGGATGGTTGGGGACATTATGAGGGCTGTGTTTGTGGGGTGTTCTGGGGAGCTGTGAGGGGGGGCCTGTGTTGGGGGTGCTGTGAGGAGGACTGTGGGGCATTGTTGGGGGCTGTGTGTTGGAGGCTATTTGGGGATTCAGGGGCTGTGTTTGGAGGGAATTAAGTGGGCTTTGTTTGTGGGGGTTCTGGTGAGCTGTGGGGGTGTGGGCCTGTATTGGGGTGCTGTGGGGTGGACAGTGGGGCATTGTTGGGGGGTTGTGTGTTGGGGGCTGTTGGAGGGTTCAGGGGCTGTGTTTGTGGGGGTTTTGGGGAGCTGTGGGGAGTATGGGCCTGTGTTGGGGTGATTTGGGAAGACTGTGGGGCATTGAGGGGGATTGGGGGGATTATGGGGGGGTATTTGTGGGGGGTTCTGGGGAGCTGTGGGGATGTGGACCTGTATTTGGGTGCTGTTGGGAGGACTGTGGGGCGTTGTTGAGGGGCTGTGTTTGGGGGGATTGGGGTCTGTGCGGGGTTGGGGGCATTATGGGAGCTGTGGTTGTGGGGGGTTCTGGGGAGCTGTAGGGTGGGGGCCTGTATTGAGGTGCTGTGGGGAGGACTGTGGGGTGTTGTTGGGGGCCTGTGGTGGGCAGTTGTTGGTTGGGGGAACTGGGGGGGGGATGGGGGCCTCTGTTTGGGGGGGGCTGCTGAGCCAGCCCCGCCTCCATGAGGGGAGTGGGGTCCGTGTGTCCGTCAGCCTGTCAGTCGTCCATCCCCTCACCTCCAGTGCTGGTTCCCACAGACAATTAGATCCAGGCTCTTCCCCCCCCACCCCACCCCCCTGCAGAGTCTCATATTTCCCCGTTAAGTGACTCAGGCCTTCCCAAACCAGGGCCATGGCAATTCCCCCTCCCCCGCTCTGCCGGTGCCCCTCACTCCCGACCCGCAGCCCCCACTAGCCCAGCCCTGGAGTGGGCTGTGGCCGGGGGGGGGGGGGTCAGGACTACTGGCTTTACGCCAGCCTATGGAGCAACCCAACAAACTCAGCACACGGTGGTGGGCGCCCTCAGACCACATCCTCGCACCGACAGGTCACAGGGGCCGGGCCCATCCGCGGCTCTGAATCTACCCGTGGAAACACAAACAGTCGTTCGCAAAACCCCAACCCCAGGAAAACAAACCCCATTAAAAACCTCTTGACTTAGCAAAATTCCCGGCTGCCTGGTGGGCAGAGAGAGAACCACCAAAAGCCACCGGCCGGGCCCGCGCCGGAACCGGGTCGGCCTGACGCTGGCCGAGGAATTTCAAACGGAGCAAGGGAGGTGGGATGCACTGGGGCGACGCCGCTGGGCTCCTGCGTCCGGTTCTGGGGCCCACGGTTCACCAGGGACGTTGGCCGGTTGGGGAGGGCTCAGAGAAGGGCCGGGAGGACAATGAAGGGGTGAGGAGACCGGCCTTAGAGCCAGAGGCAGGTGAGAGGCGCCGTGGTTCTCTTTTCCTCTGCGGGCTCCTAAAACCTTTCACATGCAGGCACAGACCCCTTGGGAAATGTTAGCCAGCGTCTCTGGGCCCCCCGGGGCCCCGCTGGCCACGGGTTGGTGAAGGGGTGAGTTGATCCTGTCTGTCCGTACCGACACGGGGAGCAAATAATCAGGCAGGAAATAAGGTGAGACTTGTGACCCGAGGGGGGGATGAACCGGGGGGCAGTTGCCCGAGGGGTTGGGTGGAGTCTCGGCCCCCAGCAATTTTTAAATCAGGCTGTTTCGGTTGATGGGGACGGAAGAAAAGTCGAGTGGGGGGAGGTGTAAGATCACAAATGTTTGGGGGATTTCGATTTGTCGGCCGGATTTGAGAAGGGAAAAATTGTTGGAAGTGGCAAAAATATTTAGCAAAAAGGGGAAACTCTGTGTGTGTGTGTGTGTGTGTGTGTGTGTGTGTGTGTGT
>NW_020665122.1:880764-884096 GCF_002925995.2 Terrapene triunguis
TGTCGGTGTGTTAGTGTCCCTGCTGCCCCCTGCTGGAGGGGACAGGCCCTGCTGTCTGTGTGTGTGTGTGTGTTGCTATATAGCACGTCTGTGTGTTCATGTCTGTCTCTGTGAGTTGCTATGCACAGTGTGTATCTATAACTATATATATGATGTGTATTCTGTGTGTGTTGCTATACCCTGTGTGTGTGTTCTCTTTGGGTGTGTCAGTGTGTCTCTGTACAGCCCCATCGCTCCCCTACCCCCCAGCTCATCAGAACCCCCCTAGGGGCCTCCAGTCACTAGCCAGGCTACAGGCTGCAGCCGGGTGTCACCCAGCAGACCCCGAGCTACAGCTGCCGTCCCAGCCCTGGGGGAGCGGCTGTGGTTAGCACCGGGGCTGGGTGACACATGGCCCAGCGCAGCCAGCGCGGCTGCGGCAGGAAGGGGCCGTGGGAGGATGTGGCTGACTCTGTCCCCAGTTGCGGTTGGGATCAAGGGAGTGTGGGGAGGGGTGGGGAGTCCCCAGGGGTTGCTTGGGAAGGATTCAACTCCAGATCCACGATCCAGTCAGCACAGAGACACACCACAGAGTCTGCATCCCTTCCTGCCGCTCCGACCCCCAGCTCCCCCCCACCACTGTAAGCATTAGACCCCACTCCCCTGCCAGAGCCGGGGACAGAACCCAGGAGTCCTAGATCCCAGCCCCCCTGCTCTAACCACTAGACTCCCCTCCCCTCCCAGAACCAGGGAAAGAACCCAGGAGTCCTGGCTCCCAGCCCCCCTGCTCTAACCACTAGACCCCACTCCCCTTTCAGGGCTAGGGAGAGACCCTAGGAGTCCTGGCTCCCAGCCCCCCGCTCTAACCACTAGACCCCACTCCCCTCCCAGGGCTAGGGAGAGAACCCAGGAGTCCTGGCTCCCAGCCCCCCTGCTCTAACCCTGTTAAGGCTGAATCCCCACTCTGGCACTTTGAGTGCAGAAGTGGGGGCCCTCAAGGATACTAAAAATCAATACTGGCCACTCCAGGCTTGTATTAAACTCCCAGGGTTACAGCTTTTCTCTGACCTCAGCTTGGTAAATGCTGCCATCCCCCAAATGCAAAAAACCCCCTTGGACCCAGGAAGGAGCACTTGGGATTTCCTCCCTGTGGGGTACCCTCAAGCCCTTTCACCCCCACTCTGGGGAAGAGCTGAGACAGAAAACAAAAGAAATTAGCTGTTGCTACCAGAGACTCAAACAACACGTGCACAAACCTCTTAGGACGCCAAAAATCCAATCTTGTTCTTAAAAAAGGTAAATTTTATTAAAAAGAAAAGGAAAGAAAAAACATCTGGAATTTAGGCTTTTGCTAGATTTAAAAAGAGCAATTCCAAAAATCAAGCGCCTAAAATAGCTTTTTGAGGGGGTTCAGCTTAAAGGTGACAAGCAAACAAAAGCATCTGGGGTTAGCACAGAGGAGTCCACAAGGCAAAATAAGAAATAAACCTGATCGTGTCAACCTGAACATTCCCTGTCCCAATGATTCCTTCCAGGTATGGAAAATAATTTTTCATACCAGGTTCAAACCTTACACAGCATTCCTGCTAGTCGCATGGCTGCTCCTGTCCCTGCAGCCATAGGCGCCGACTCCATGGGTGCTCTGGGGCTGGAGCACCCACTGGGAAAAATTGGTGGGTGCTCTGCACCCACCGGTAGCTCCCCGCCCCACCCCTCTGCCCCAGCTCACCTCCGCCTCCACTCTGCCTCCGCCACCTCCCCTGAGCATGCTGCATGCCCGCTTTTCCCCCTAGCTCCCAGTGTTTGTGCCACAAAACAGCTGTTTCGCACAGCTGGGAGGGAGCGGGGAGGAGGGGGAACGCAGCGAGCTCGGGGAAGAGGCGGGGCCAGGGTGGGGATTTGGGGAAGGAGTCCAATAGGGGCAAGGAGTGGGCGGAGCTGGGGCGGGGACTTTGGGAAAGGGATTGGAATGGGGCGGGACAGGGGCGGGGAAAGGGTGGAGTCGGGGCGGGGGGGCCAGTCCAGAGAGAACAACAGACAAAGGGGAAGTTTCTTTCCCAAGTTTAAAAAGTTCGACCTTCCCATTGGCTCTTTTGGTCAGGTGCCCACTTCCTGTTCTTTATCTGGGGGACTTTTTAACCCTTTACAGGTAAAGCAAGTAAAGAACAGCTACCAAGGGGGATTTTATAGCTAATTGGCTGGGTGAGTGTCCATCAAAGGGAGCTACCCCCTCTTCAT
The DNA here is from genome assembly GCF_002925995.2 of Terrapene triunguis. Taxonomy (NCBI): domain Eukaryota; kingdom Metazoa; phylum Chordata; order Testudines; family Emydidae; genus Terrapene; species Terrapene triunguis. The sequence continues at coordinate 882,982 of NW_020665122.1, forward strand.
TTATCACCCCCCCCCCCCCGCCCCCAAATCACAGCCGGTGCTGGCCAGCCTAGTTCAGGTCGGGTCCACACCAGCTGGAATTTCTTCCTGGAGGTTTAGGAAACAGAGTTAATAAGATACATGCACCTCTAATTTCACTACTAATTACATGAAGAACTAAATCGTCCTTTTTACATTTCAAGGACTACAATGACTTAGAATGCAGGGACATTTTCACCCGGCTGATTCTGGGAAACCTTCCTGGGAGAGTGCATCAGCCACTTTGTTAGAGGCTCCTGAAATGTGCGGTATCTCAAAATCAAAGTCTTGAAGAGCTAAACTCCACCGAAGACGTTTTTTGTTAGTCTCTTTGACCGTGTGAAGCCACTTCAGTGCAGCATGGTCAGTCTCCAGGTGGAACCGCCGTCCCCAAATGCATGGGCGTAGCTTCTCCAGAGCATACCCAATGGCGTAACATCCTGTTTCTGACACTGGCCAGTGGCTTTCCCTCTCAGAAAGCTTTTCCCACATCACGCTCGGTTATAACCACATCTGTGGTTATGACGAACGGTGGGTCGAAGTCTGGGGCCTTCAGTACAGGGTCAGATGTAAGGGCCGGTTAAAGGCTTTCTGACACTTCTCAGTCCACTGAACTGCATTTGGCTGTTTGTTCCTGGTCAGGTCTGTCGGTGGGGTGGCAATTTGGCTGTAGTTTGGTACAAATCGTCGGTAATACCCGGCCAAGCCCAAGAAGGATTGGACCTGCTTCTTTGACTTGGGGACAGGCCAATTTTGGATAGCATTTACCTTAGCCTGTAGGGGGCTGATAGTTTCTTGATCCACCTGGTGTCCAAGGTACATTACCCTGTTTAGGCCTATTTGACACTTTTTTACCTTAACGGTTAATCCTGGATCCCTCATGTGCTGGAAGACAGCTTGGAGGTGTTCCAGGTGTTCTGCTCATGAATCTGAGAATATAGCCACATCCATAGGCGTGCGCACGGGGTGTGCCGGGTGTGCCCAGGCACACCCTAATGCAGGGGTGGGCAAATGGCTTCACTCTCCTGGCGCAGCAAGCCGCCGGCCCCTCTCCCGCCTTCCCCCCTCCTCTGAAGCCAGGCTCCAGGAATATTCAG
>NW_020665122.1:919096-925932 GCF_002925995.2 Terrapene triunguis
GGTTCTCTCCCTGGCTCTGGGAGGGGAGTGGGGTCTAGTGGTTAGAGCACTCAGAGGAGGATGGGAGGTGATGGGGCCTGCTGGCTTTTCCTCCTGAGGCTGGCTGGATATGCTTGTATAATGAATATTGCTGAGGACAGGGGAAGGGGTCAGCACAGAATATACGGGGGGGAGTGTATTTTAGGAAGTGTATGTAACAACCCCCCGCCTGATTTCTGCCTATCCCTTGGCAATATAATTTATTCCTCCCAAGATGCACCACGCTGCAGTTACAAAGAGGGGGAGGGGGAATCCTTGGCTCCCCATGACTGTGTGTAACCAGCCAGGAGGGGCTGCGGGTCGGGAGTGAGGGGCACCGGCACAGCTGGGGGACACACCCAGGGCTGGGCTAGCAGGGGGCTGCGGGTCAGGAGTGAGGGGCACTGTTTCCTCACACAAGGGTTAATGATTTTGACTTGAACTTCCCAGAGACGGGACATTCCAGGGAGGGTGGCTAAGGTCAAGGAAAGGGGGGGCAGGATAAGGAGGGGCTTCCCTTTGGGGGAGGAGTCTGGGGCTCTGTTTGGGGGGGCAGGTTCCACTTTCCCTGAATTGACCAGCCCTACCCCCGCATTCCTACGCTCAGCCTCCCAGATCTGAGCCAGCGCCTGGGGGATCCCACTGGGGATTTGGGGAGGGGGGTCATAGGGAGTTTCTGCGGTGGAAGGTGATCAGAGAGGGGATCAGACACCCCCCCCCCCAATTCCAGAGCTGGGGAGAGAACCCAGAAGTCCTAGCTCCCAGCCGCCCCCATCCCACACTGGACCCCATTCCCTTCCCAGAGCCAGGTTAGACCCAGGTTAGGTGCAGACTGTGCAGGGCCGTGGCGCTCGCAGGGTTAACGTCTGGCAGCGGTTGGTGGGGGGGTATTAAGGGGTCAAGGGGGAGCAAGTCCCAGGTGCAGACTGTCTGTGAAGCCAGACAAGGTCAGAGGTCACGGGCAGGGTCAGGGGTCATTCCCAGCACTGTCGCCTATGCATAAATCATAGTGTCTGGGAGAGGAGGAGGGTCTGGTGGGTTAGAGCGGGGGAGGGGGAGGGCTGGGAGCTGGGACTCCTGGATTCAGATAACTGCCACATTCCCATTACATACAGCCATAGAAACATTCACACACACAGTGTGTATATATGTGCATGCACACAGAGCTGTCGTGTGTGTGTGTGTGTGTGTGTGTGTGTGACTGTGCGCATGTGGCTCTGTGTGTATGTGTGTAGGGTGTTTGTGTGTCTGCAGACGGAGTGAGTACTTCCATCTGTGTGGGTAGGTGATCAAACAGGTGCATTTGTGGAGGGGCCCATGCACACACACACAGAGTCACCTGAACACTCAGAGTTACACAATCACAGTTAAACACTGTTACACAATCAGACTTACAGTTTCAGACAGTGACAGTCGGACACTCAGATGTTTGCAGTCACACACATTCACTTGCACACAGTGACAATTGCACCCATGAACAGTCACAACCAGGCATACGGTCATGCAGTGACAGTCGCACACATGGACAGCCCAATCACACCCACTCAGTCACACAGAGTGACAGTTGCACAAATGGGTGTTCACAACCACACACACATTTACATACAGTGACAGTCACACACCCTGACAATGACAATTGCACAGCCTTGCAGTGACAATTATCCACACTCTGTTAGACACAACTGCATGCAACACCTCCCAATCACATGCTCACAGTTACACACAATGCTGTTCACAACTACACACACAGAGTTGCATATGGTGACAGTTTCACACGCTCACAAGTTAGACACAATCGCACTGCATGACTGCCAGTCACATGCTCACAGTCACACACACTGATGTTCACAGTCACACACACACAGTTACATACTGTGACAGTCACACACTCACAGTGATAGTCATACACATTGCTGTCACAATTCCACACTCACAATTACATACACTGGCAGTCACACACTCACAGTGACAGTCGCACACACTGCTCTTCACAATCACACACACACAATCTCAGACTTCACCCCCCCACCTTCACTTTCACTGTCTGGGTCAGAGCCAGAAACCTGACCTTCTGGGACCTGGGAGGGAGCTGTGGAAGGGGGGAGAAGGAGCGAGGGTGGCATGTCAGGAATGAAGGGCACCAAGCGGGGGGGCTGTCAGCAGGACCCCCACCCCTCGTGACTCTCTACCCCAGCCCCCCCCAGCCTAAACTCCCTCTGCTGCCCCCACTCCAGCCCCATTTCTGGCCTCTCTTCACATGGATAGAACCTGGGTCGGGAATGAGGGGCACCGGCAGAGCTGGGGGAGGAGCCCAGGGCTGGTCTGGCAGGGGGCTGCGGGTTGGGAGTGAGGGGCACCGGCAGAGCTGGTGGCGGGGGTGGGAGTGTTATTTTCTACTTGAATGCTCTGGTTGATCCAGCTGGTACTGTGATCTTTGACCCTAGGGGGCTGAGGTGGGGGTGAATCTGGGCCTGGAGAAGTGAGCTGGATTTGGGAGGGGGTTGGCTGGGAGATTTGGCAGTGTCTGTGCTGAGCTGGCAGGTGGGTGTGGGTGTCCCTGCTGCCCCCTGCTGGAGGGGACGGGCTCTGTTCTGTGTGTGTGTGTGTGTGTGTGTGTGTGTGTGTGTGTGTCCCTTCTGCCCCCTGGTGGAGGGGACGGCCCCTGTTCTGTGTGTGTGTGTGTGTGCTGCCACCTGGTGGAGGGGACGAGCCCTGCTCTGTGTGTGCGTGTGTGTCCCTTCTGCCCCCTGGTGGAGGGGACGAGCCCTGCTCTATGTGTGTGTGTGGTTGAGGGACAAGGCCTGGTTCCCTTTACAGGATGGCAGTGCTGCTCCATTGTGTTGCAGTTACACCACAATGGTTGCGTTGTTGCACAGCTCCGGTGGCAGGGTAGTACCGGTGCTGTGCACTGGGGTTGCCGTTGTGTCACAGCAGTGGTGTGGGCTGTGGGTGTGTTCTCATTACGCGCAGGGGGGTGTCAGCCCTGTCTGGCTGTGGTCACATGACCACGGTTGTGGCGCCGAGCGACTGTGCTGCTGTCTGGTTGTGGTAAAGGCGCGGAGTTGTGTTGCAGTTGCATGACACTGAGCGGGTGTTTTCGGCAATGTTGTCCTTCCATGAGCACGAGGCCCCTATGGGGTGGGGCGTGGGCTGGTTAGACAGGGACCCCTTGTCCGCCGCTGAGATGCAGCCACCTCTGGGGTGGGGCACCAACCTCTCCAGCCCCCACTTCCCTGCCCCCACTCAGATCTGTTCACCCCAATTGACCAGGGAAGGAGCTGGCTGGGGAGCTGGAGAGGTTGAAGGGGGCTGAGAGGGATGAAAAGAGGTGGGGAGGGGGGGCAGAAGAAAGGGTGGAAGGTGGGGGAGAAGAAGGAAGGATGTGGGGGAGGATGGAGGAGCTCCTTGCTGGGACAACCAGCTGGTAAGCCCCCCCCCCTCCCCGCCCAGAAAAGGTTAAAAGTTCAAGGCCAAAGGGGTGATTTAAAGGGCCAAGTGCATGTATTCTTTCGGGGGGTGTTCTTTGAGGAATTGGGGGGGATAGGATGAGGGGTCATTCCAGGGTCCAGCCATATTGGTGGCTATTCCAGACAGACAGACCCCCTGACCCCCCTCCCCCGCCTGGGTCCCCAGTGTCTCCCCACACCCTGTATCCCTTCAGGGTGTGCTGGGGACTCCTTCAGGTGTCCTTAATCAGCAGCGTTGCTTTAAGAAACACCCCCCCCACACACACTGGCTAGAGCAGGGAGCTCGGACTCCTGGGTTCTTTCCCTGGCTCTGGGAGGGGAGCGGGGCCTAGTGGTTAGAGCAGGGGGGCTGGGAGCCAGGACTCCTGGGCTCTATCCTCAGCTCTTGGAGGGGAGTGGGGCCTAGTGGTTAGAATGGGGGGGGGGGCTGGGAGTCAGTCCTATCTGCTTCAAGACAGCCAGTTCCCCCGCTCTGGGCCTAGATTGGGGCTGATGCCCCCTAGCAGGGAAAGGCCCCATGCCCACAAACTGTCCAGATTATTTCTTGTGGCAGAGTCAAGTTGCACCCCTGATGTGTGTGTGTGTGTGTGTGTGTGTGTGTCTCTGCTGCCCCCCAGGGATGGGCCTTGCTCTGTGTGTGTGTGTGTGTGTGTACGCGCACACGCATTGTTTCTGACTGTATTTTTTGGCCTTGATGTGTCATTGTACCTGCTGTGTGTGTAACTGTGAGTCTCTCTGCTTGTATGGGCCTGCTTTGTACGTGTGTTACTGTGCGGTGTGTGCGCATGCTCACTCTCTGTTGTTGTGTCTCCGTTTCTCAATACGTTGTGTGTAGCCCAGTGTTGTTGTGTCCCAATCTCCGTGTTAGGTTGTGTATCTTTTTCTCATCCCCTGTGATGCTGTGTCTCTGCATAGCCAGGTGGCTGTGTGTCAGTGTGTTGCTCTCGGTGGGTGTCACGGGGTTGTTGGGTGTCTCTCTGGGTGATATTGTGTATGGCTGTGTCATTGTGCTGCTTTGCGTCTCATTGTGGTGCGAGGGGTCTGTAGGAGGCGCTACGTGTGTCTGTGCATCGCTCAGGGGTTGTGGGTCGTCTGTGCGAATCCCCTGCTCCCTACGGGACCCCCAACAGCCCCCCTTCAGGGGTCAGGGAGAGCCAGCAAGACAGTCTGCTGCCATGGCAACGGGGCCTAACACAGCCCAGAGCCTGACCCCCCCCCATTAACCCTTCCTGGCCCAGGCCCTGCTCCCACCCCCCAGCTCTGTCAGTGGCCCTCAGTCCCGACCCGCAGGCCCCTGCTAGCCCAGCCCTCGGCACCCCCCACCCCAGCTCTACCCATTTTGTCTGTAGTGAGTAAGTTACAAGCCTGGGGAGAGAACCCAGGAGTTCTGGCTCCCTCCCAGCCCCCCTGCTCTCCCACTCCCCTCCCAGAGCCAGGGAGAGAACCGAGGAGTCCTAGCTCCCAGCCCCCCCCCCCCCCCCCCCCCACTAGAGTCTAGACCCCTCGCCTGAGGTTGAGATGATATTAACATGGTGGAACAGTTTCACCCAGATGTGTGAACAGGGCAGTTTTAACTCAGTGAAACACAATGCTGTGTGTGTGTGACCTGCGTTACACATTTGTGTATAATGCCCTTGACTGTTAACACAACTCTCTGATTGGGGAGTGTCGCATGAGTTTCTCCACACACAGGAGCATTAGCACAATGATTGTGTGGTCAGACAAGTGTGTCCACACACACAGGAGCTTTGAGAGGATTGTGTAGTATCACACAGGTGTGCATGCACACACTGGAATAATAACACAGTGACTGTGACATGTCACACAAGTGTGTCCACACAAACATACATGGGCACATCAGCACCATGCTTATGTCACACACGCTGGCACTACAACACAACGATTGTGTAGTGTCACACAACTGTATAGACACCCAGGCACATCAACACAATGATTGTGTAGTATCACATAAAAGTGTAGACAGACAGATGTGTCAACACAACCGTTTGTGTGTGCGTTATCTGTACAGGGCCAATCCGAGTCTAACCCCAACACCCTTGGCTTTTGTGTTAGCTACACACTGTCCAACAACCCTCCCCCTTTGCCTGTGAAGTGGGGGTGCAAACACACAGCTGTATCACCACAACAAGGCTTGTGCTGCACCACAGGGGCCCCCCCTCCTTAAACACAATCTCAGCGACAAGTAGGGCAACCAGATAGCAAGTGAGAAGAATCGGGACAGGGGGTGGGGGGTAATAGATGCCTATGTAAGAAAAAGACCCGAATATCGGGACTGTCCCTATAAAATCGGGACATCTGGTCACCCTAGACAAGCGACTTTCCTTTTGGGAGGGAAAATGTATCCTTGTAAGCCCCGCCCCCTCCCTCATAGCCCCGCCCCAACCCCACACTTCCTGGGGCAGTGGGGGGGGGGGAGTTGAGAGGGAGGGGTCCCCCAGCTCCACCCCGCAGGACTCAGAAAGACACAGGCCAGCAGGGAAGCCACCCACAATTGCCGAGCCGAGCCTAGCCAAAAACCTGCTGAGCTGAACTCCTAATGAAGATCCAGGGAGAGAACCCAGGAGTCCTGGCTCCCAGCCTCTCCCCCCACTCCCCCCGTTGTGACCACTAGACTCCACTCCCCTCCCAGAGCAGGGGAGAGAAACCAGGAGTCCTGGCTCCCAGCCTGCCCCCCCACCCCAACCACTAGGCGCCACTGCCCTCCCACGCCGGTCTCTGGGGGCGATGCCATGGGGGCCTGGGGGCTCGAGGCTGGGGCCAGCCGGGCGCTGCCGATCCGCCCCTGGGGGGGGAGGAGAGAGTTAACCACAGGGCCGGCTGCTCCTTGGATGCCAGCCCAGCTCTGTTCTTGTTACCCACAATCCTTCATTCCTCCCCCCCTTCTCTGGCACCGACCGGATCCCTGGCACCGAGGTTGGTCGGACAGTCCCACCCCCAGCCGGACCCCCCTCCCCGCCACCCTCCCTCCCTTCCCGCCCCCCGGGCACTGCCTGGCAGCCCTGCCCAGCCCCACGGCTCCCGCCCGCCATCCTTCCACTCCTCCTCTCACCCCCTTTTCTCCTTCCTTTCTTCCCCGCAGCTCAGCCGCGCCCGGGACCCAGCCGGAGCCCTCGGGCCCATCCTGGGGAGATTTCAGGGTGAGCGTCTCCCCCCTCCTCCGTCGCCCCTTTTCGGCTCAGCCGGGGCTGCGGGTCAGGAGTGAGGGGCACCGGCACAGCGGTGGATGGGAGCCGAGGGCTGGGCTAGTAGGGGGCTGTGGGTCGGGATTGAGGGGCACCGGCGGAGCAGTGCGGTGCAGGTCGGGATTGAGGGGCACCGGCAGGGCTGTGG
>NW_020665122.1:925942-934073 GCF_002925995.2 Terrapene triunguis
ATCCCTGGATCACAGCAGGGAGAGCATGTGACAGGCGCACAGGAGTCTTGGCTGGACAGATGGACGCGGGGGGTGGGCAGCTTGCTCTGGGCACCGGATACAAAATGGCAGCTGGTTGGTCGCACCCCACCCCCAGCCGGGAGAGTTGGGGAGTGGGACAATTTGGGGTTAACCCTTCCGAAGCCACGAGGATTTTAAGTTCCCTGGCCCACCCCTGCACTTGCTCGCTGGGCCCCTTACTCCTGACCCGCAGCTGCCCTGCCATCCCAGCCCTGGGTCCACCCCCCAGCTCTGCCAGTGCCCCTCACTCCCGACCCGCAGCCCCTGCCACCCCAGCCCCGCCCCCCCCAGCTCTGCCGGTGCCCCTCACTCCCAACCCGCAGCCCTTGCTAGCCCAGCCCTGGCACCCCTCTGCTGTACCAACGCTGGGCTGCATTGCAGGGCTACACCGTGATGGATCAGCTTGTCAGGAATTCCCCCCGAGGGTCGGATCCGGACGCCGCTCTAGACAGGATGGCGTTGGCTGCGGGGGGTGGAAAGGGTCTGAAGATTGAGGGGTCCCTGCCCCCCCATCCCACCTCACCCCCCCCACCCCAATCCCAGCTTCTAGCATCAGGAGAGAAGCCAAGAACGCCTGAGCCCTGCCGCCCCTTCTCCAGGCCTGTACGTTGTCTCGGCCCTGGCAGAATGACTGAGGGCTGGGAGAGCTGGGGGGCTGCGGATCAGGAGTGAGGGGCACTGGCAGGGCTGGGGGGAGCCTAGGGCTGGGCTAGCAGGGGGCTGCAGGTCGGGAGTGAGGGGCACTGGCGGGAGCGGGAAGGGGAGGGTTGCTGGGCACGCGGGGAGGGGCCTGGCCCGTTGCCAGGAGCCCGGAGGCCGTTGCTAGGGAACCAGGTTCCCTTGGCAGCCGACCGGCTCTTTCACTTTCACTGAGTGGCGCAGAGGGGGAGGGGCTGAGCCCGTTGGGGGGTGCGCTCCCCCCAGGACAGGCTGAGGGGAAGGGGAAGGTCTCCCATTGACACCCCCTCTTACCCCCTCCCCCTCATGGAACACAGCCATAGACCCCTCCCCTCATTGACTCCACCCCTGAGGGACCCCACTCCCATAGGCTCCGCCCCCTCATAGAACACAGCCATAGGCCCCGCCCCATAGACCCCTCCCCTCATTGACTCCACCCCCTTATGAATCCTAGTCCCATAGGCCCCTCCCCCTCATAGTACCCTGACATAGACCCTGCCCCTCATTGACCAGGACCCTTAGGAACCCCCACTCCTCATAGGCCCCTTCCCCTCATGGATAACTATCATCAACTGTCCTCATAGGGCCCCCCCACCATTGGCCTCACCCCTTTCTAGACTCCGCCCTTAAGGACCCTCCTCCCATTGGCCCCACCCCCAATAGGTCCCACCCCCTTATGGAATGCTCTTATTGACTCCTCCCCTTTATGGAATGACTCCTATTGGCCCCTCCCTCCATTGACTCCACCCCATTGACCCTGCCCAGTCCCATCAGCCCCACCCCCAATAGGCCCCACCCCCTAATGGAATGTTCTTATTGACTCCTCCCCTTTATGAAACTGAGCCCTCTTAGCCTCTCCCTCCATTGGCCCCACCCCCTTGGGGGACCCCCCCCCCGCCATTGACCCTGCCCCCTTCATTGACTGTCCCATCCCCCAACCCCCCTACCCCACTGATCTCTAGGGGTGGAGGGTGGCAGCTGGAGTCCTGAGGGAGGAAGGGAAGGGCCCCCCCAGGAGAGGCATTTCCCTGTGGGGGGGTGGTTTAGACTGGGTCTACCCATCCCCCCATGTCCTCCACCCCACTTTGCTCTATGCAGGGGGCTGCTAGGGCGCTTGGCAGGGTAGCTGGGGGCTCCGGACAATGGAGGGGGGTTGTCCAGGGGGGCTGCCAGATGGGGGGGCTCTCGCTGCTTTAGAGGGGGGCAGATGCTCTCAGGCTGGCCGTGTTTGGCTGCCAGGCCTGGGGGGGGTCTCTGGTGGGGTGCTCGCCAAGGGGGGCTGTCTGCTGCGTGCGGTGATGTGAATTCATTACAGCCTGGGGGAGGGGAGGCGGGCACCGACCTGCCGGCCAGACAATGGCAGCGGTTGCCATGGCAACGTGCCCAGCCATGCCAGCGCCCCCCCAACCGCCACACTGTCTGTGGGAGGCATGATAGACAGACACAGCTCCCTCGCACCCGGAATGGCCCCTCCCCCAGGCTGGGTGTGGGGGGAGGCATCACTCATTATGGGGCAGTCTGTACCCTGGGAGCCCCCCCAGGTTCCCCAGCCCCATGCTCCCCCATTACAGCTGAGGCACCGGGCGGGATTGGGGGGGGCGTTGGCAGCGGTGCCCACTGCCTGGAGGGGCGTGAGGGAGCTGGCACCGTGCCCGGCTCTGGGCATTTTCCTCCGTCTGCATCGCTCCTTTCCATTGTCTGCTTCGTTCCCTCACGCCCTGGCAGCCACCACGCCCCCCCCCCCCCCGGTTCGTCCTTTCTCCTTCCTCCCCCCCCGCCTCCTTCCACGTCCGTCTGTCCATCCATCCTGTCCCCCTCGACCTTCCAGAGAGGCGGTCACGCTCTTCCTCCCCCCAAAAATCTGCCCCCCAAACATTGGGGGTGAGTCTGAGGTGTGGGGGAAGGGGCCCGGCCCGTCCTTCCTTCCATCTGTCTGCCCCCTCAGAATGGCCAGTGACTGAAAAGACGAGGTAAGCCGTGGGGGGGTGGGGTGTTCCTCTCATTCCCCCTTTCCGCTCACGTCCTCTCCTTCGCTCCTTTCTTCCCTTGCCTCTTCCCCTGGGAGGCAGGGGGTCTCGCGCGGTGGGTGGCGAGAGACGGGTCCCCTCATGGGGGTGTTCCAGGATTTGGGGTGATGGTTCTGGTGGAGGCAGGGAGAAGGGAGGGGCCTCAAGGGCCTCGGGGGAAACCATGGGACCTCAGACCATCAGAGAACCCAGGAGTCCCGGCTCCCAGCCCCCCCCTTGCGCTAACCACTAGACTACACTCCCCTCCCAGAGCGGGGGATCTCAGAGCTAAATTTGGGGAAAATGCTCACAGATGGGTGAGGCTGAGAAACCCAGCACTGGTCGGGATTCACTGGGCAGGGAACTCGGGGCTGTGGGGAGCCCAGGGCTGGCCTAGAAGGGGGCTGCAGGTTGGGCGTGAGCAGCAGGGCTGGGCTGTCAGGCGCAGTGACTGGGGCGTACCTCTAGGGGGTGTTAATCTCCCCCAGTTCCCCTCTGTGATGTCGTCCCTGCTGGGGGTGCAGCCTGGCCGCCGCTCCCAGCTTGCGTCTGGCCGTCCGGGGTGACAGCATAGGAGGGATGTGGGTCAGAGCTGGGCAGCTGGCAGTCAGGGCTAGCTCCCGTGCCTGCTGAGTGCTGTTTATTAGGTGTATTACGGTAGCCCCCAACAGTGCCAGTGTTGGCCTCGGACCTCATCGCGCCAGGCACTGTACATTATGAGTGCTATTTATTAGGGGTATTACGGTAGAACCCAGCAGCCCCAGTGCTGGCCCCGGCCCCCATCGTGCCAGGCGCTGTACGTTATGAGAGTTATTTATTAGGGGAATTACGACTTCCTGCTGTAGTCAGCTCCCAGACTCCCTCCTGAGCCTACCCTTCTGCCCCCACCCCCAGCCCTCTCTGATCCACTCCCTGCGCTGCAGCAGGGAGATCCGTCCCCCACTGGGTGGCCCTGTCCTGGCAAGTGAGTTTGCCAGTCTCCTCCGATTCCCCATTGATATGGACCGACCTTGGACTGTCTGTTCAGGGACCCATTCAGTTCCCTCCCCTCTCAGACAGCTGGGTGGCTCTTGGCCTACCCGGAGAGTGAATGTAATCCTCTCCCCCACACCAGGTCACTGGGGGGGTGGGGGTGGGGGAGAACTGAGGCACACACGGGCTCCATCAAAATACGACCCAAACTTCCCACTTTGACACACCTTGGCCAAGTCATTTAACCCCTCCGTGCCTCAGTTTCCCCATCTGTAAAGTGGGGTGATAGCACAGCCCTGCCCCACTGTAATGCTGGGAGCATAAATACCTTGATGACTGTGAAGTGGTCTGAGAGCTGCTGGTGAGAAACACTATAGAAGCACTAGGTGGTATTCGCAGATTATAGATTCTAACCCGTAAACATGATCTTCATTAAGGGCTAGTATAGTTAAGCATCTTTACGTTATGATAAGATAACTGTGTGTAAATGCATTGAGGGATGGCTTAGCCTATAAAATAGAAATACCATCCCATAAAATGTACCTTACATCACACGGTGTCTCTATTATATTTTATTTTATTTTATGTTTTCTATTCTAACACAGAGATACATTCAGTATGCAGAGATTATGATGTTTAAGCTACATATTAATTATATTATATAATATTATATTTATTAAACAATGCCTAAACTCACTTTACAGTAATATAGAACTTTATCTGTAAGAATATATAACATAAAATGAAATACAGTATATAGATAGCATGAATTTTTATATTTTACATTTAATTTAACAGTGCTGGAACATAATTTAATATTGAGTGAGTTTTTAATTATTTTTACGTTTAATTAATAATGCTTAAACATAGTTTATATTAATATAGAGCATGTTTATCTGTTAGAATACATTTGTAATATAAAACCAAAAATGAAATATAATATATAAATAGTCTATATTATATTATATTAACAATCCTTAAACATAAATTAAAGTAATATAGAACTTGATTAGCTGTACAAATTTATAATATAAAATTAAATATAGTGTATAGATAGTATATACGTATTTATATTATATTTTACATTTAATTTAACAATACTTACACATACTTTACGTTAATACTGAGTAAGAGTTTTTATATTATGTTAGGTTTAACAATGCTTAAACATACGCTACATTAATATACAATATGGGTTTTTATATTATATTTTGTATTTAACAATGCTTAAATCTAATTGACATTACTATAGAGCCTGTTTATCTGCTAGGATATGTAATACACGACCTAAACTGAAATATAGTGTCTCACTGGTCTATATTATGTGATATGAGCGACCAGGCGGGGAAGGAAATCTCTTTTCTTTGGGAGAGGGGACGCTCTGGAGCCAGGCCGAGCGGTGCTGCGGGACTGGGACAGGGGTGCCGAGTGGCCCAGCTACAGGCCGGCCAGAGCAGATTGTGCAGCATAAGCAGGTAGCCCGTGGCATGAGGGCCCGTTTGAGGCGGAGCGACTCGGGACAAGGGGTTAGTGGGTTCCGGGCACTCAGAATGAGCCAGAAACCAGCGTCTCTGTGCAGCCAACCCGTGAGTCTCGGTGTCTAGCACCACACCGCGCACCTAGGCTATTCTGTGATGCTTATCGGCCACACACAACCGTCGGCCACACACAACCATCCATCGCGTTGCACCCTACCACACCTCCCGGCAAATCCAGCCTGGCTCCCATCTAAGATCCCCCCTCCACACAGCTTGGTTCTGCTCCCTCCCTTCTCCGCAGGCGGAGAAAGCTGCAGTAGCAGAGCCCCTCTCCCCCCCGTTCTCAGACTGTTTCCCCCCCTCGTCCCCACCCCCCAACCTTACCTTCCTCCATCACCCAACCTGGAGTCTCCAGGGGGCTTCTAGTGAGGCGGGTGCTCCCTTTGCCCTCACGCCCAGAAGGGCGCGTGCAATCAGCAGCAGGAAGAGGGCGAGTTCCTATGAGAAAAAGAGTGAAACGGAGGCAGAAGGAATGGGGTTTGTTAACCATAGAAATGGTCTCTGGTATTTGTGAGAATCTGAGAAAGTGTCAAAGAATTAAATGAAAAAAGCTGGAAGCCCGGACTCCTGGGTTCTCTCCCCAGCTCTGGGAGGGGAGTGGGGCCTACTAGGTTGGAACAGAGGGGGAGGAGGGAGGCTGGGAGCCAGGACACCTGGCTTCTGTTCCCTGCTCTGGGCGTGTTCTGTTGTTTTAAATATAGGAATGAAAAACGTTTTTGTTTTTCCAAGTTGAGAAATTTGTTCCTTGCAAGACTGACTATCTATCTATCTATCTATCCACCCCCATGCACACCCCTCTGTCCGTCCAGCCATCTCTCCCACCCCCCTTTCAGGTTCACCCCTGCTATCTGGCAGTCACAGTCTCGTCTCGGATGGCTCCGAGGCCGGGGCTGCCAGCCGCTGGGTCCCGCCACGGCGTTGCCGGTTGCCATAAACCCGTAGATCCGAACTTGCGGTACGACTGCCTCACACAAGCTCGAGTCTGTGGGTATGTGTCGATCCTGGCCAGGACATCTGGAGACCGACCCCGGGCTGACTCCGCCCACCGGCATTCTAGGCCCGCCCACTCATCCATAGGTTCCACCCACCGGAATGAGGCCAGATCAGAACCAGCGCCCCCTAGAGGGGAAAGGCCCCATGTCCCATTCCCCACCCCCCTGGGCCCAGCAGTTCCCCACCTTGAGGCCAGATCAGAACCAGCCCTAGATGGGAAAGGTCCCATGGCCCATTCCCTGTCCCCCTGGGCCTGCCAGCCCCCCGCCCTGGGGCTGGATCGGGGCCGGCTCCCCCTAGAGGTGAAAGGCCAGTCAGTCGAGAACCCACCAAATCATTCCACCCAGAGACAGCCGATGCCTCTGGAGGAACCTCCCCAGCCGCTCTGGGCTGCTTCCTTCCCACTCCCCCAGCTGATCCCTAGACCCCCAGCCGTGCCTGACTCGAACCCCCTCTCCCCGGCCCGGCTCTTCTGCGTGCCCCAGGCTGAGGTAGTAGGTTGTATGGTTTAGAATAACACCCGCAGGAGATAACTGTACAGCCTCCTAGCTTTCCCTGGGGCGCTGCTCAGCCCCGGAGACCAGCCAGCAGGGGGCAGCAACGAGGGGAGGTGAGTAATGCAGTAATTCGCCATGGTGGGATATGATTATCGATGATGACCTGTGAAACTCCCTGCTTCCGGGGATTGGCAGGGTTAACCCGTGGGACTCCCCGCCACTGGGAATTGGCAGGGCTGCCCCACAGGACTCCCTGCCTCTGGGAATTGGCTGGGTTAACCTGCGGGACTCCCTGTGGCTGAGGATTGGCCAGGTTAATTCCTGAGTTGCCTGTAGAGACATGGCTGGGGTTGTGTGTGCTGTGTGGTCAGGGAATTGTGTGTAGTTGTGCGCTGATATGGGCGGAGTGGTTGTTGGGATGTTTAGGATTGTGTGGTATTGTGGTGGTGCGTGGTTGTGTTGTGCTGTCAAGGAACTGTGGATGTGATTGTGAGGCGCTGCTGGGTTGTGAGATGTCATGTCTTGTGTGTGTGGTTGAACAGTGTTGTGTGTGGTGGGAACGGGGGATATAGGTGTGTTTTGCTGTTATCTTGTTTTACATGTACGTGATTCTTGTGTCCACTTGTGTATAATTGTGTGACGTGCTGTGTGCAGTTGTGCAGCATTGTTGTGGGTGTGTTCAGGTATGTGTATTTGTTTGGTGTTGTGTAGTTGTGCAGGGGATGTGTGGTTAGCATAATTGTTATGCTGTGCGTGTGGTTGTATTTTACAGTGGGATGTGTTGTGTGTGTGTGTTGTATGTGCAGTATTGTTGTGACTGTGTATGGTGGGTTCAAGCTGTGTGATTGTGTATGTAGGCTTCTCATGTTGTGTGTACATAGTGGGTGTTGTGTTGTGTGTGTGCCACAGTGGGAGTGGATGTTGTGTAGTGTGCTGAGTGTGGTACTGTCCTGTTGTGTGTGCATGATGAATGTGTGTTGTGCATGTGTTGTGGTGGGTGTGGGGGTATTGTATTCTGTGTCTATATGTTATGGTTGGTGTGGGTGTTGTGAGTGGTATTGTTGTGATGAGTATGCATGATGGGTGTGGGTGTTGTGATGGATATGGGGGTGTTTGTGGGTGTGCATGCTGTGTGTGTTGTACATCTATTATAGTGGGTTTGAGTGTGTTATGTTTGGTATTATGTTGTGGGGGATATTGTGTCTGTGTTACTGTGATGTGTGTTATGGTGGTGGGGGATATTATGGAGTATGTGTATGTTATTGTGATGCGGGGAGATATTGTGGGGGTGTGCGTGTGTGTTATTGCGGTGTGTGTGTGATGGTGTTGGGATATTGTGTTGGGTGTGTTATTTTGGTTGTGGGATATTTGGGGTGTTGTGTGTGTA
>NW_020665122.1:934083-938687 GCF_002925995.2 Terrapene triunguis
ATTGTGGGGGCGTATGTTATTGTGGTGTGTGTGTGTGTTATGGTGGGGTGCTGTGTTGTGGGTCTGTTATTATGGGGGTGTTGTGTTATATTCAGGTGTGTTGTGGTGTAGGTCTTGTGTTGTGTGGGTGTGTTGTGGCGGGGAGGGTTGTTGTATGGGTGGGTGTTATGGGAGTGGTGTTTTGTGGCAGGGTGTAATTGGGGAGGTGTGTTGTGTTATGTGGGGTGGGGTGTGTGGGTGTGTGTTATTGTAGTGTGTGGCTGTGTGTTATGTTGGAGGTGCTGTGTTGTGAGGGTGTTATTGTGGCGGTGTTGGGGTGTTTTGTTATATGCGTGTGTGTTATTGTGGTGGGGGTGTTGTATTATGTGGGGTGTGTTGTGTGGGTGTTTATGTTGTGGTGTGTGAGGATGTGTGGGTGTGTGTTACGGTGGAGGTGCTGTGTCGGGGGGGTGTCATTGTGGTGTTGTGTGGGGGTGTGTTATGGGGGTGCTGTGTTGTGGGGGTCTTGTGTTATATGCAGGTGTGTTATTGTGGTGTGGGTGTTGTGTTGTGGTGTGTGTGTATGTGTTATGGTGGAGGTGGTGTGTTGTGGTGTGGGGGGTGTTGTGGTGTGTGTGGGTGTGTCATTGTGGTGTTGTGTGGGTGGGTGCGGGTCCCACCTGCCGCTCGCTAGCTGCTCGGCCCTGGGCCGCCCCCGCCCCCCCGCCGGGCCCGGCAGCGGCGCGGCTCCAGCCAGACAAGCGCCGCATTGCGATACCGGCCCCGCCGCCGGAGAGGGGGAGCGAGACAGACGCCGCGGAGGAGAGAGACGCGGGGAGCGGCCGAGCGCCACAGACACCGCCCGGGGCAGCGACCGACAGACAGACCCCGCGTCCGTCCGTCCGTCCGTCCGACCCGCCCGGGGCAGCGCGGGCACCGGCGGAGCGAGGGAAGGAGACAGCCAGGGACGGAGGAGAGCGACAGGCTGAGTCCCGCCGCGGGGCGGGGAGGGGCGGGCGCGGGGGGAGCAGCGGAAGAGGGAGGAAAGGGGGAGCGAGAAAGGCTCAGGGATGGAGGGGTGCGGGGGGATGGGAAGGCAGGGATGGAGGGATAGAGGAAGGGTGGGATGGGGGGATGGGATGGAGGGAGAGAGGAAGGGTGACGGAGGGGTACAGGGGGATGGGAAAGGCAGGGGAGGGAGAGAGGAAGGGGGATGGACGGGTGCAGGGGGTGGGAAGGCAGGGATGGAGGGATAGAGGAAGGGGGATGGAGGGGTGGAGGGGGATGGGAAGGCAGGGAGGGAAGGAGAGAGGAAGGGGGGGATGGGAAGGCAAGGATGGAGGGATAGAGGAAGAGGGATGGAGGGGTGCAGGGGGATGGGAAGGCAGGGATGGAGGGATAGAGGAAGGGGGATGGAGGGGTGCAGGGGGATGGGAAAGGCAGGGATGGAGGGATAGAAGAAGGGGATTGAAGTGAGATGGGAAAGGCAGACCCTGCCCAGTTACAGGTGTGTGTGTGTGTGTGTTTTACAGGCTGTGTGTGGGGGTATTGGGAGACATGGGAGTTGTTGCAAGAGATGTGGGGCATTACACAGGGTGTTGGGGGGCATTACAGGCTGTGGAGGTGTTAGGCGTAGTTGGAGGTTGTGCAGGTGTTGGGAGCATGGGGGTTGAGGGGGTTGTTGGGACATATTGCAGTCTGTGGGGCGGGTGTTGGGGGTTCTTGCAGGGGATGTTGGGCATGTTATGGGCTGTGGGGGTGTTACATGGGGTGTTGGGGGGTGTTACAGGCTGTGGGGAAGGAGTTGGGAGTGTGGGGGGTGTTGGGGGATGTTACAGGCTGTGGGGTGTGTGTGTGTCGTGCTGCAGGTCTCCAAGCACCCCAGTCCCTCTGTCACGAGGGGCAACAGGTGAGTATAACAGGGTCTCCCCAGGTCCTGGCCCCCTGTATCCCAAAGCCGGGGAGGGGCTGGGTCCCTGTGGCCCATCAACCCTTGGCCTCCTGCCAGCGAGGGAAGCTGAGACCCAGCAAACTTGGTTCACACACGGAGCTGCTGAACCACATTGTGTCCACACACAACCCCCCAAGCCAGCCACCTCTTGCTGTCACTGGGGCCCCATCGGGACTGGTGCCCCCTAGAGGGGAAGGGCCCCATGTCCCTATTTGGGGTCTGCTGGGAACTGACAGAAATTGGGTCTGGCTGATTCTCCAATAGTCTAGAAACCTTTGAATTTAGATAAAACTGTGGGGATGGCCCAGGGACACTCGGGGGTCCTGGCAAGGATATCGGGGGGCCTGGGGAAGAGGGAGGCCTGGGGGATATTGGGGGGTCTGAGGAAGAGTGGGGGGACCTGAGGAATATCGGGGGAGACGGGAGAGGGAGGTGGGGGTGACACACAGCCAGCATCTCTGCCCCTCGGTGTCGGGCGGGGTCGTTCAGGGTTCAAAGCCCTGTTTTCCAGGGGAATTCGGGGTGGCTCCATTTCTCTGAATTTGGGGCCAGCAATGGGGCTGTGGGGAAGGTCCCCAAGGCTGTGGCCGTCGCCCTGGCTTGGTGGATCCCTCCCCTACCAGGCGCCCTGGCCGTGGAGAGCCGGCCCAGCAGTGCTACCTGTTGGTGACCAGCCAGGGCTGGGGATAGCTGCTGGCCACCCTCCCGCCATCCACCGCTCGCAGGCAGGTCACTGGCCTTCCTGGGCCCCAGTAGCCCGGTCTGGTGGCCAGGTGCTGACGGGGAGCCCATTCTGGTACCTGGCTGGCGGCTCTTTCCCATGGCCGATCAGTACCCACGGCCGAGCCCCCCCATCCCCTCCCTGGGCTGATAAAATCTGCATTTAACTGGCACCCCCAACGCACCTCATTGCAATCCCCCGACTGGGATTTTGTTCAGGCAACAAAATCTGTCATTCCCCCGCCCCCCACCCATTGGGGAAAGGTCAACTAGTTCGGGGTGGGCTTCCCAGCGGGATGGAAGGACAGGCCTCAGCCCCCAACACCTCCCTCTCGGAGCAGCGCTCCCTGGCTCCCCCTCCTGACAGCATCAGCAGAAAGACAGCGAAGAGAACCAGGGAAACACCCCAGAGTGTGTGTGGGGCTGGGCCAGCAGAGGGCTGTGGGTTAGGAGTGAGGGGCACTGACAGAGCTGGGGGAAGGGAGCCTGGGCTAGCAGGGGGCTGTGGGTCAGGAGTGAGGGGCACTGACAGAGCTGGGGGAAGGGAGCTTGGGCTAGCAGGGGGCTATGGGTCAGGAGTGAGGGGCATTGGCAGAGCTGGGGGAAGGGAGCCTGGGCTGGCAGGGGGGTGCGGGTTGGGATTGAGGGGCACCAGCAGAGCCGAGGGGAGCCCAGAGTGGAGATAAATGGTATGGGGTGCGTGTCAGGATTGAGGGGCATTGACAAAATCCATCCAAAATCCCCCATCCCTCCAAAGTTAGCTGCAGCCCACTCTCCTCCTTCCAGCCCACTCAGCCCGCACCCTGGGTGCTCTCCCCCCTCTAACCTCTCAGCACCCGCTCTCTTCCTCTGCTCCAGCTGGACGAACGGGACCCCTGGGCCTGCGCTCTCATCCCCCCGCTCTGTCTCTCTCCCGGCAGCCGTCTCTGTCCCTGAGACCCTTAACCTGTGAGGGCAGCGCAGAATTCACAGGTGAGGTTCTTGGGAACCGAGCGACTGGCCCCGACACAGCGCAGCCAGCGGGGCAGGTCTCAGCCCGTCGCACCGGGGGCGGGGGCAGCGTCACCGCCGGGGACACAGACAACCGAACATCCCCCCCTTAACCACTAGACTCCGTTCCCTCCCGGAGTCAGGCTAGAACCCAGGGGTCCTGGCTCCCCCCAGGATTCCACCACAGACGCCTTGTGCTACCCTGGAGAAACGGCTTTCCTGCTCGGTGCCTCGGTTTCCCCAAGGCAAGACGGGGCCCTGATCGTGGTTGGAGTCTTGGCTGAGCTCTGCCTGTGTTTGAGCTGAGACAACAGGCCTGGGAGGACACAGAGCTGAGCCCCTCGCCCGCCCCCCCGGGGAGATCCCTCCCCGCCCGCCCACCCGAGGGAGCAGGTTTGACGGGTGTCTCTGTGCCTTCAAGGCTCAAACTCCCACAGACACCATCAAACAGCTGAACCCCCCAAGCCAAGCGGCACAGGACCCCCTGAGGAGGACGGGGAGGCCCCTCGTCACTCCCATCACCCCCCCCCCCCCCCGTGCTCCAACCACTCGACAGAGCTGGGGAGACCACCCAGGAGTCCGGGCTCCCCCCCCCCCCCCCCAGCTCTAAACTCCTGCCTCCTTTTCCAAGGTTACTACTATGGAGAAATCATTTTGTGCCCAGCTCTAGCAGCGCCCCTCACCCCCGATGCGCAGCCTCCCCCTCCCCCGAGCTAGGGCAGTTCTGCAGAGGGTGGGAGTAGGGAGGCCAGGGCTGGGCTAGCAGGGGCTGCGGGTCGAGAGTGAGGGGCACCGGCAGAGCTGGGGGGGGGGGGGGGGGGGGAGCCCAGGGCTGGGGCTGCGGGTCGAGAGTGAGGGGCACCGGCAGAGCTGGAGGGGAGGGCGTTTCTCATCCCTTTGATGCACTCATCCCCCCACCCCGCAGGCCCCCCTCTGTTTAAGGGACATATTAATTCTCAGTTTC
>NW_020665122.1:938787-939518 GCF_002925995.2 Terrapene triunguis
ACCCCTTCTCCCGTCGGCTGGAGCTGCCTTCCTCCAGCCCTGGGTATACGGGGAACCCTCGCCTGGCGCTGGGATGCAGCCACCTCTGGGGTGGGGCTGGTTATACAGGGACCCCTCGCCCGGCGCTGGGCTGCAGCCACCTCTGGGGTGGGTGTGGCCGGGTCGTAGCCCTGCCCCCTCTATTGTGATGTCCCAGTGGGTTCCGTGCCCCCTGTGCTGGGCGATGCCTGTGGCCTCCCAGCTGCTGCTGCCCCTTTGCCTCAGCCTCCTGGCCCCCCGGGCACCTGGCTGCCTCGACTGTTTCTCCACCCCGCAGCAGCGCCTGCGCGTCTGCCAGGTCTTCCTGGGTCACACCAGCTCCCGGCACGTTGCCTGCCTGGGCGCCCTGCGGGCCGCCTTCCAGCCCCACACCCAGCTGGTGGTGGGTGAGTGGGGCCCCGGAGCCAGGCGGCCGGCTGGCCCTCCAGCCTCACCCCGGCCTCCTCCCGCAGCTCTGTCTTCCGTTCCCTCTGTCCCTCCTGTCTATCTGTCCATCCAGCCCTCCCACAGCTCCACTGCGCTCCAGCCTGTCCTTCGGCCTCTGCTTTAGCTTCCCCTGAGCCTTTGTTCCATCTCCAGCTCCATCACCCACCCATCCCTCAGCTCCATCCTTCCCTTCCTCCAGCTTAACCGCTCCCTGGCCCTCCATCCCTAGCTCCATCATCCCTCCGTCTTCACCCCATCCATCCCTA
>NW_020665122.1:944518-947461 GCF_002925995.2 Terrapene triunguis
AGTGGCAGCCTTTGAGTCAGCCCAGCCCCCTTGCTCTGCCCACGGTCCTGAGTTCGATTCCCCTGACGCCTGCCCCCCCTCTCCCTGTCATCCCCTCAATTTGCTCTCCCCTGCCCCCCAGCTCCGGACCCGAGATCTCTCCCTCTTCCGGGACCTGCACCCAGGTGCCAGCTCCTCCATCGTCCTCCGCCCCACATGGGGCTCGCACCGTGGCACCTACGCCTGCCAGCTAGCCCAGGAGGACGACGTGCTAGCCCGGAACTACTTCTACCTCAATGGTAAGGAGGGGAGTGGGGTCGAGTGGTTAGAGCAGGGGGGGCTGGGAGCCAGGACTCCTGAGTTCTATCCCCAGCTCTGGGAGGGGAGTGGGGTCTGGTGGATTAGACCCAGATGGGCTGGGAGCCAGGACTCCTGAGTTGTCTCCCTGGCTCTCAGAGGGGAGTGAGGTTTAATGGTTGGAGCAGCGGGGGGCTGGGAGCCAGGACTCCTGGGTTCTGTCTCCCCGCAGTGACTGCCAGCAGCCAGGGGGCAGAGACAGAGCTGCAGGACATGTTCCGCGCCATCCTGCAGTCCCCAGCGGGGCAGGGGGCTGAGGGCCGGCTCCCCGGGCTCTCGGAGCTGCTGGCCGAGCCCGACTCGCTGCACAAGAGGAACGTGGTGCTGCTGATGGTGGGGCTGGCGCTGAGCGCCCTGCTGGGCACCCTGCTGCTGGGGTGAGCTTCCCGGGACCCTCCATATCAGTGCCGTGGGCCCCTCCGGCCCGGGAACCTCCCCCCCCCCCCACTGCCGGCCCTGACCAATGGGCCCATCCAGCCTGGGACTCTGCCCCCACCAGACCTGACCCACGGACCTCCCCATCCAGCCTGGTGTCCAGTTGCAGGGAGTTCCCCAGGTCTCCACTTTCCCTTCCTCCAGCCACCAAGCCCTTCAGGGCCCCGAACTCCCCACCCTGGGGGGAAACCCTGCCCAGCCCCTAGCCCCCCACTGCCCTTCTGGGTCCCAGCTCGGTCCAGCCCCCCTCCATCCAGGCACCAGGAGCAACACGCAGAGAGGGCAGTGTGGTGGGGGCTGGGGGTGGCCTTCCTCCAATGTCTTGTCCTCCCTCTGCTATGGCTCCCTTCTCACTCGCTCTATGCGCTCCTTCCCCGTCCCCCCATCTTCCCTCTCTCTCTCCCCACAGGGGCATCTGTCGCTGGGCCATGGGCTGGCCCTGATGCACCCGGCCTGGGCCCTGGACTCGCCTCTGCTTCAGCACCCCAGACTGGCACCATCAATTTTCTGATCAGAATAAACCCAAATTCCAACCTGAGCCGGGAGTCTCTGTCTCGGCCGCAAAAGGGGGGTCGCTCCTGGCGGTCAGAGCTGGCCCGATGCCCCGGGGTGGCACTGGGGGGCGCTGTGCTGCTGGGGGCGGGGTGGGGGGGTCTCCCCTGGTGCTCAGGGCTGGCCCCCGGTGCCCCAGGGCAGCTGGACATTTTTGTGATTCTGTAAATAGCGGGTGCTGGGGCAGGACCCTGGGGTGAATTGGATCCCCCTGGAGCGGGGGAGGGGTCAGTCGGGGGGAGGGGGAGAGGGAAGTTTGGGGAGTCTCTCCGTCCCCCTGCGCCCCTGTCACGTCTCCCCTCCCCCTTTGCTCCCCCGCCCCCCAGTGCCCCCGCTTGGGGTATGTGGGAGGGGAGGGGAGGGGCGAGGGCCGGGAAGTTCCCACGGCCCCAGGATCTCCTTATATGGTCAGTGACGCGAGGAGAGGCGGGGAACCCCCCTCCCCCTCCCGGCCGAGCCAGGCCCAGAGCAAACAGAACCGCGTGGCCAGGCGGCGAGAGCGCAGCGCACGGTGCGTCCGGCCCGCGGCGCGGTGAGGGGCACGGGGGGGGGGATCGCGGGGGGCTGAAGAAGGGGAGGGGGATCGCGGGGTGGGGAAGGGGATCGGGAGGGGGGGCTGGGGGAGGGGGGGGGGGGCGGTGCGGTGTGCGGGGGGGGGGGGGGGGGGGGTCACTGGGTTTGGGGGAGCCCCATGCGAGGGCCCGGCAGAGTTTGGGGGCCCGGGCTCAGCTGGGGGGGGGGGGCCTCTGATCCGCCTCTCCCCCCCGGCGGGGGGCTCTGCTCTTGGGTCGGGGGCCGAAAGCCCAGCAAGCCCCCCCTGGGGGGGGGGCTGAGACATGGGGTCCCCCTCCGGGGCTGAAACATGGGGTCCCCCCCCCGGCAGCTTTTTCTTTCATTTTGTCCTTCCCTTTGTGTCTCCCCCGCTCCGGCGTCTGCAACTTCCTCATCGGGTGGCGGAACCCAGTCCCCCCCCCCCGCCACACACACACATACGGATGGGAAGGGGAAGCTATGGGGAAGGGGGGCTTGGGGGTGCCGGGGAGCAGAGGAGGGGGTGGGGGTTATGAGGTGCTGGGGGGAGGAGGGGCTGTGGGGTGGGGCAAGGGTTTTGGGGTACAGGGGAGGGGGAGAGGAAGGGGTGCGGGGATTGGTTATGGGGTGGTGGAGGGAGGGGTTATGGGGTGCCGGGGGGGAGGAGAAGGGGTGGGGAGGGCGGGAATAATGGGATTTCCCGGATGCCAGGAAATGTTTCCAAACATCCTGGTGTGAAGAAAGAGGCTGTGACGTGGGGAGTGGGAGGGAGACCCCTGCCTGGGGGAGCGGGGGGGAGGAGATTGTGGGCGGGGATGGGATTGGGGCATGTGAGCCATAGGACTCAGGCGTCCGGCCGATATCTCCCCCCTCCCCTGGTGACGCTGACATTGAGCCCGGCCATGTGGCGAGGGGGATCGAGATCAAAAGTGTGGGTGGAGCTGTAGGAATGTGCCCCCCCTTCCCCTCCCAGCTGTTGTTTGGGGGACAGCGACAACCTCTCCCCCACCATGGTCACCCACAGTGGAGACCAGCTTTGGATTCCTCCACCCACCCACCCCTGGGGGAGCCCTGGGACCTGGGGAGGGA
>NW_020665122.1:947471-948814 GCF_002925995.2 Terrapene triunguis
GGGGGGCAGGATGCCAGGGTGATGGGCCCATGGAGGGGATCTGATGTGGGGCAGGATGCCGGGCAGGCCGTGGGTCTGAGCCCAGCCGAGCAGACCGTTGCTGATGTAACGGGGCTGCAATCCTGCCGTGTTTTCCTGACTCATGGTGATGTCACCGGTTTGCCTCAGCCCCACAAACCCCCTCCCCCTGCTCGGGCACTGAGGGGCACCCCGACCCCTTGGAGCAGCTTTAACCCCTCACTGCCCGGAGCTCCCCTGGGATCCAGCCCCTCAAGCCCCCTGAGCCCCATTCCCCAGCCCCCCTTGCTCTCCCTGGCTTCAACGCCCCCAGCGTCTCACAGGCGTCCTGTCCCCCCACAGGACAAGCCCTGCCATGAGAGAGGAGGTGGAGACGGGCGTCCGGTTCCTGTCGCGCCTGGTGAACCGGCACAGCCGGCTGGACGAGGGGCGCATGGAACAGTTCGGGGAGCGCCTGGCCGCCATCCTGCGGGAGAGGTACAGCCAGCACTGGTATCCCGAGAACCCCGCCAAGGGGCAGGCCTACAGGTACGCGGCCCGGGCGCGGAGGGGGGCGGCGTGGGGAGCAGGGCGGCCGCTCGCACAGCAGTTTGGCATAGCCGGGTGCACCGCAGTGGCCCGTGGGCGGAGCCCATCACAGGGTGGGGACAGCCGGGGGGCGCCATCCATGGGCTGCATCGCGGGGCCGTTTGCCAGGCGGGTTGGTAACTCTTTGCTCCGGGCGCGGGGCGGGGGGCCATCATGCGGGGGCCGCAGCTGGGGGTCGCCACTCGGGTGGCGGGGAGGGGAGCCCTTTTGCAGGGCGCTTGGTGGGGCGCTCACCTGCTGGGGGTCCTGTAGGGCCCCTGGCGCTCTGACCCCCACCCCCCGGCCTCTCCCACTCCAGGTGTATCCGAATCAACCGGCGGCAGCGGGTGGACGAGTCGCTGCTCCGGGCCTGCGCGGGCTGCGGGCTGGAGTACTCGGAGCTGGCGCTGCCGCGGGAGCTCTCGCTCTGGATCGACCCGGGGGAGGTCTGTTGTAGGTGAGCTTCCCCCCTGCCCCCCCCCATCTGCTGGCTGGGGTCAGCCCCCTCCCCAGCTCCCGGCTGCCTCCGTCCAGCAGGAGACAAAAGCCCTACTATCGCTGCAGCACCTGGAGAATTGCCCAATGGCACGGCCAGCTGCGCCAGGACTCCTGGGTTCTCTCCTCCATGGGGACCCCCTTCGTGCACGTGGGGCTCACAGTGCTCCCACCAGGCACTAAACCCTGCCCCATACCCCTCTAGGGGGAGCAGGCTCTGCTCCAGCCCCAGGGTGGGGGGCTGGCTGACTCAGGGGGGTGGG
>NW_020665122.1:948824-968862 GCF_002925995.2 Terrapene triunguis
TCTGCTCCAGCCCCAGGGTGGGGGGCTGGCTGACTCAGGGGGGTGGGGAATGGGGCCTTTCCCTTCTAGGGGCTCTGGTTCTGCTCCAGCCCCAGGGGTGGGGACTGGTTGGCTCGGGGGCGGGATGGGGCCCGGTGACCATTGTGCACTAATGGGGCCGTGGTCCCAATTTCTAAAGCATCTTCTCCCCCCCACCCCACCCTGGGTGCACCTGCCCCCCACCCTAGGCTTGGGGAGAACAGCCAGTACTTCACGGTGAGCCCCTCGGAAGTGGGCGGCGGCAAAGGGACGCCGGAGCCCGAGACATCGGACTATCACTCGGAGTCGCCGTCGGAGAGCTCCTCGGAGGATGAGGGATCAGCCCGGCCCTCGCCGGCACCGGCCCCAGCCCCGAGCAGACCCGCCCTGCAGGAGCCCGGCAAACAGGTGATTGTGAATTGGGGGGGGCTGGGTCCTCATGGCCCGTTTGGTGCCTGAGGTGTGTAGGAGGGGAGGGGGGTCCCAGTCCCTGCTGGGAGCAGGGCTGAGACCAAGCAAACTCAACACACGCACAGGGCTGCTGAAGGTTTGAGCCAGAGGGGCCTGGAGCCCGTCTCCCCACAAGCCAGCCAGTCCACCCCCTTGGGCTGGAGCGGAGCTGGTGCCCCCTAGAGAAAGGCCCCATATCCCATTCCCCCAAGCCGTGCCCCTGCCCTGGGGACAGGTCACAGCAAATGCTCCAGAGGTGGCTGCATCTCAGCACCAGGCGAGGGGTTCCTTCAAAACCAGCCCCTGCGCCCCACCCGAGAGCTGGCTGCATCTTGGTGTCGGGCAAAGGGTTCCCGCATAAACAGCCCCCACGCCCCACCCCAGAAGTGGCTGCATCTCAGCACCAGGCGAGGGGTCCCTGCATAAACAGCCCCCACCCCAGAGGCAGCCACATCTCAGCGCCAGGCGAGGGGTCTCTGGTTATTTCAGACTCCTGCTAAGGTCTCTTTTCTCTCCTCGCAGGCCGCCGAGTTGTTCTACGTCCCGGCCCCCATGTGGGTCCCCTGCACCGCCCAGCGCCTGGTCAGCTACATCCCCACCTACCAGCCCCTCACCTTCTACTACGTCAGCGTCGGAGCAAAGCCCTCGCCGGCGAAGAGATCCAACCCCGACCGGCTGCGGCGCCTCACCCACCGGGCTGCCAAGGCTTAGGGGCGGGGCAGGGAGAGGGGAGAGCCCCCAGCCCCTCTCCCTCCTGCCCCCCATCCCTTCCCCCACAATGATCTCCACCACGCTCCCAGGTTGAGAGTGGGGGGAACTCACCACAGCAGTACAAACAGTGCCACCTGGTGGCCATGCAGCGAGCCAGGCTGGAAACGGCTGGAAGTCGGGGATGTCCTGCCTCCATCCCCCTGCCCAGCTGGCATCTTAAGGGTTCACAGCCCCTCTTCTCGTGCAGGGGGTGTGGCCCCATGGCCGTGGGGCTGAGCCAGTTGAGACTCAGTATCCTACAGGCCCATCTACACAGGCAAAGCGCACGGGCAAACTTGCTATGGAAGGGAAGCCAGGATGCCTGGGTTCTATCCCCAGTGCTGGGAGGATAATGGGGTCTAGTGGTTAGAGCAGAGGGGGCTGGGGGCCAGGACTCCTGGGTTCCATTGTCAGCTCTTCTGACCAGCTTCTGGCAAAAAAACCAAGCGCACGCACACACAGACAAAACCACCCAATATGTGCCTCAGTTTCCCCGTCTGTAAAACTGGGATCATAACACTCACCTACCTCAGATTGGTGCCGTGGTGCAAACAAACGCAGGGGCACTTTATAAAGGCTTTTTCCGTGCTGCTTTGCCGGGCAGGGGAAAGGATTATTCTAATGATTTTAATATATATGCTGTAAATAGCGAACCGCTGATATTTAATTTATGGAAGCAGAGAGAGCTGTTTAGCAGGGAGGTGCATGGGGGGGGGGGGGGGGGGGGGCTTAACCACAAATTTATTTATAGAGTTTTTTTTGCAAAAAAAATCAAAAACAAATCCCTTTTCTATAAAAATTTGCAAGTGCCTATTAAAAAGATCTCTGTGGTGATGCAGGAAATTGTGTGTCAGCAGCTACGCAGAGCCGTCCTTTCATAGGCTGAGCGGGCAGGGCTGGGGTCTGAGGGGCTGGGCGATTATTTCTGTTACGGCACAAGCTAGTGGCCCCGGGCACGGCATGGCCCCCGAGTGCGCTAGTCGCAGTGCATTGTTACTGCTATTGGGTATATTATGGCTGGAGGAGGAGGGCTGGGAGCCAGCTCTTCTGGGTTCTCTCCCCAGTTCTGGGAAGGGAGTGGGGTCTAGTGGTTAGAGCAGGGGGGCTGGGACTCCTGGGTTTTATTTCAGGGTCTGTTCTGGGACCTTGAGCAGGTAATTTCCCCCTGTTCTCAGGACACCCACCACCACCACCTGCCTCTAAAATGTCCCAAAGGAAAAAAAATGGTAGGAAATGTGAACAGGTGAGATTGGGGCCAGAGCAGCGGCACCTCTAGATACAGCCACTGGAGGGAGCCAGTGGGCTACGTATGACCTGCCTGTGGCGAGCCTGGGTGCAATTCCCAGT
Source organism: Terrapene triunguis (assembly GCF_002925995.2). Taxonomy (NCBI): domain Eukaryota; kingdom Metazoa; phylum Chordata; order Testudines; family Emydidae; genus Terrapene; species Terrapene triunguis. The sequence continues at coordinate 951,390 of NW_020665122.1, forward strand.
TCGTCCAAGGAAAGCGCCTTCCTTTGGCCCTGTGGAACTTGCTGCCACTGGATGGTGCTGGGGGGCCGGAGATTCCAAGCGGGATTGACGCTCCATCTAGAGGAGAAGATCCAGAGTTAGAAGAGCTCAGGCTCCCAAAAGCATGGTGGGGGGGGGGGCCACAGGACTGGACCCTCGGGGTCAGTGAGGGTCCTGTGTCAACCCTGCTGTTAACTGCTCCAGCTCCAGTCTAGGTAGGTTCTTTGCCCCCCCGCCCCAAGCTGCTCTCTCTCTGGATGGTCCCCAACCTCCTCCTTGGTCCTGGGCTCAGCTGATCCTTGGCCAGTTCGTTCTCGTGCCAGCCCTGTCCCTGAGTGTCCGATTCACCCTCCCTGGTGGTCTCCCCGATGTATTTCTGGGGTGCAATCACTCCCCCCGGAGCCTGCAACACCCTTCTGAGTCTCCTCTCATACAATCGCCCCCGCGCTGCCTCCCCTCCCCCCGCGGCCTCGTCTCTGCTCTGCGCTCGGGGTTCCTCTCGGATGCGGGCGCCCAGAATTAACGGGGGTTGGTGCTGGGGCTCAGCTCAAGGAGGGCAGCAAATGTTTTGAGGGGGTCAGAGGCTGGCTGGCCCTTCGAAGCAAGCTAGGGTCCGCTCTGCCCAGGACTTCGCCGTGAGCCATAAGAACATCCAAATGGCCAGACTGGGTCAAAGCAATGGCCCATCTAGCCCAGGGTCGTGTGTCTGAGAGTGGCTGGTGCCAGGAGCATCAGAGGGAATGAACAGAACAGGGGAGTAATTCACTGGTCCATCCGCTGTCGGCCACTCCCAGCTTCTGGCAGTGGGGGGTTAGGGACACCCAGAGCATGGGCTGCATCCCTGGCTGTCCTGGCTAATAGCCATTGATGGACCTGTCCTCCAGGAACTTACCTAGGTCTTTTTTCAACCCAGTTATACTTTTGGCCTTCAAACATCCCCTGGCAAGGAGTTCCACAGATTGACTGTGCATTGGGTGAAGAAATACTTCCTTTTGTTTGTTTTAAACCTGCTGCCTATTCATTTCATTGGGTGAGCCCTGGTTCTTGTGTTATGAGAAGGAGTAAATAACACTTCCTTACTTTCTCCACACCTGTCATGATCTTATAGGCCTCTATCCTATCCCCGCTTAGTCGTCTCTCTTCCAAGCTGAAAAGTCCCAGTCTTATTAATGTCTCCTCATACGGAAGCTGTTCCATCCCCCTCATCATTTTTGTTGCCCTTTTCTGAAGCTTTTCCAATTCCAACATATCTTTTTGAGATGGGGCAACCACATCTGCCGCAGTATTTAAGGTGTGGGTGTACCATGGATTTATAAAGAGGTGATATGATATTTTCTGTCTTATTCTCTATCCCTTTCCTAATGATTCCCAACATTCTATTCACTTTTTTGATTGCCGCTGCACATTGAGTGGATGTTTTCAGAGAACTATCCACAGTGACTGCAAGATCTTTCTTGAGTGGTTCCAGTTAATTTAGAGCCCATCATTTTATATGTATAGCTGTGATTATGTTTTCCAATGTGCGTTACTTTGCATTTATCGACATTGAATTTCATCTGCCATTTTGTTGCCCAGTCACCCAGTTTTGTGAGATCCCTTTGTAACTCTTCACAGTCTGCTTTGGACTTAACTAATTTGACTGATTTTGTATCATCTGCAAACTTCGCCATCTCTCTGTTTGGCACCTTTTTCCAGTTCATTTATGAATATGTTGAACAGCACTGGTCCCAGTACAGATCCCTGGGGGATACCACTATTTACCGCTCTCCCTTCTGAAAACTGACCATTTATTCCTACCCTTTGTTTCCTGTCTTTTACCTAGTTACTGATCCATGAGAGAACCTTCCCTCTTATCCCGTGACAGCTTCATTTGCGTAAGACCCTTTGATGAGGGACCTTGTCAAAGTCTTTCTGAAAATCTAAGTACACTATATCCACTGGATGCCCTCTGTCCACATAGAATCATAGGACTGGAAGGGACCTCGAGCGGTCATCTAGTCCAGTCCCCTGCACTCAAGGAAGGACAAAGTATTATCTAGACCATCCCTGACAGGTGTTTGTCCAACCTGCTCTTAAAAATCCCCAATGATGGAGATTCTACAACCTCCCTAGGCAATTTATTCCAGTGCTTAACCACCCTGACAGTTAGGAAGTATTTCCTAATGTCCAACCTAAACCGGCCTTGCTGCAATTTAAGCCCCTTGCTTCTTGTCCTGTTCTCAGAGGTTAACATGAACAATTTTTCTCCCTCTTCCTTGTAACAACCTTTTATGTTCTTGAAAACTGTTCTCATGTCCCCTCTCGGTCTTCTCTTCTCCAGACTAAACAAACCCAATTTTTTCAATCTTCCCTCATAGGTCATGTTTTCTAGACCTTTCATCATTTTTGTTGCTCTTCTCTGGACTTTCTCCAATTTGTTCTCATCTTTCCTGAAGTGTGGTGCCCAGAACTGGACACAATACTCCAGTTGAGGCCTAATCAGCGCAGAGCAGAAGAATGACTTCTCGTGTCTTGCTTACAACACTCCTGCTAATACATCCCAGAATAATGTTCGCTTTTTTTGCAACAACGTTACACTGTTGACTCATCTTTAGCTTGTGATCCACTATGACCCCCAGATCCCTTTCCACAGTACTCCTTCCTAGGCAGTCATTTCCCATTTGTGTGTGTGCAACTGATTGTTCCTTCCTAAGGACTTTGCATTTGTTCTTATTGAATTTCATCCTATTTACTTCAGACCATTTCTCCAGTTTGTCCAGATCATTTTGAATTTTAATCCTATCCTCCAAAGCAGTTGCAACCCCTCCCAGCTTGGTATTGTCTGCAAACTTTATAAGTCTACTCTCTATGCCATGATCTAAAGCATTGATGAAGATATTGAACAGAACATGCTTGTTGACCCTCTCAAAGAATTCTAATAGATTGGTGAGGCATGATTTCCCTTTACAAAAACCATGCTGACTGTTCCCCAATGAATCGTGTTTATCTCTGTGTCTGATAATTCTGTTCTTTACTTTAGTTTCAACCTGTTTTCCCGGTACTGGAGTTAGGCTTCCTGGCCTGTAATTGCCGGGATCACCTCTGGGTTTCAGGTGGAAAGGAGGGAATTCATCACTGATGGTGGGGTGGGGTTTGGGGATGGAGGAAGCCAGCGGGGTGTGAATATCCCAGGGGCCCCATGACCTGCTGGGGACTCATTGCGTTAATAATTGATAGCGCCCGAACCAAGCAGCCTTGGCAATTGTTTAAGGCGGGAAGGGGGAGTTTTCAGTGCTCGGATCAGAGCAAGGGGGAGATGCAGAGCAGGAATTTGCTGTCCTGGCAGAGAAGGGGAGAGAGAGAGAGATTCCCTCTCTCTACAGCAGGTGTGATCTCTAAGATCCCTCACGAAATGTGTTAATAAGTGAGACGATACCGTCCTCGGGGTCTGTGCCAGCGCCCTGCCCTGCCAAGGAGAAATGAATCATTCTGTGCATTACAGAAGCGTCTACAAGTCACAACTGAAATCAGGGCCCGGTTGCACTGGGCGCAGGGCCAGCGCAACCCATTAGGTGACCGAGGCAGTCGCCTAGGGCGCTGCGATTTGGGGAGCGGCGACCGCAGCGGTATTTCCGCGGTGGAACCTTAGGCGGCGGAAAAGCTGGCGGCGCGCCTGACTGGGCGCTGCCCAGACACAGCGAGATCTGGCCCCGTCACATGGGACGCTGCATGGACAGAGACTGTCCCTTCAGTGAAAAGCTCCCCCATGGCTCAGGCACATCCCCTGCCCCATAAGTACCTAGCCCAGGGCCTGTGGCTGTTAACACCCAGCGCCCTGACTTGGCAGCCAGGAATTTGTTTACACGGTTTGTCTGGATGTAGCTGGGTACAGATCCCCCAGGCCAGCGAGAGGAACCCCCTGCCTCCGCAAATCATTGCAAACAGGCCAGACAACCGGAGGCGCAGGCCGACCGGGGGCGCTCATCAGGCTCAGACCCAGCCCGAGCAGCAGGGGGATGGTTAGCGAAGCCGGGGCCTGGGCAGTCGCTCACCACAGGTGCAGTGGTGGAGAGAAGAAAACACACGACACTAGCCCTGGGGGCAGTGCAGAAAATGGGACGTGGAAGCTTCAAACTCCCCCCAGACCTGACATCTTTGGTTAGAGCTGCTCAAATAGGTGGGGTCATTTTGGGGCCCTGAAAAATGCCTTTAAACAACAAAAATGTCCCCCCACCAAAAACAGTTTCCTTCAAAATTCACTGACAGTTTTCCAGCTTTGTCACCCTTGTCTCTCCATGAAGAAGGGGAAGGCGTGGGGGGGGGAGGGAGAGAGGGAGAAATAACAAGCAACGCCCCCCCAACCAAAATGCCAGCTTGGGGTCTGGTTAGGGGTGTCACTTTCAAAAGGCCCGCGCTGACTAATGCGACCCCCTGGCTATTCTCCGGCACGTCCCCTTGGGCGCGCTCCCCACCCGGATCCACTCAGGTGGCTCCAGGCCCCGCGCGGCCGCGCTCGCGGGGACTAAGCGGCTCTAATTCGGTTTCGCTAATTCCCTTCCAAAGCGGCGTGACTCCTCGGGGCTGACGGCGCCTGTGTCCTCGAATACGGCGCTAGGAGGGGGGCTGTTTCTGCCGAGCTGGACCGGCCCCCCCAGGGGCACTGAGCACTGGCTAGTGTGAAAAATCATGACCATTTATTTTTGGATGGGGGGGACGGCAGGGTAGTTGTCTATATAAAGCACCTCCTATCGGAACGGCTGGGCACCTTGTCCCGGCTCACCCACTTTATGGCTCGTCACCGGCTTTTCCTAGCTCACCTGTGCGGAGGAGCAACACCAACCTTTCTGAACGGCCGGCTGAGCACGATGTCACCCGTTCGCTCTGCCCTTTGCTCCCACGTGGCAAAGGGACCCGATTCTACCTTGTGCTATGGCCCTGCTGCCCGATCCTGGCAGCGTTAATCACCGCGACAGCTTCACCGAACCCCAAACAGCCAAAGATCCCACCCCAAGGGAGGGCAGGGAAATCCTGAGATTGTGTTAAACAATCCCGAGATTTTAAAGCAATCTTGAGGGGGTTTGTTCGCTGTCTTGTGGTATTTGGCAGGGGGGTTGAGGGTCCTTCACGGCACATTTTCAAGCGTTTCTGTGTCACTGCAAGGGCTGGGGCTGGGTCTTTCGTCCTTCCCCACAACTGTACCAATAGCAAGAACCCACCCGGGTGCGGCTACGGGCTGAACAAAGTGACTGCCCGTTTTCAGGCCAGTCTAACAAACGCTGCAGCGAGCAGCTAAACCCAGGGCAGCCAGGGGCCCAAGGGGCTTGGGGTGTTTCTTGACACCTCATACAGGTCAGGAGCTCGAGGGCAGCTTTTCCGCTTAGCTCCAGCGTGGCCGGTTCCAGGATCCCGTTAGTTCAGGGGCCCTGGACGTCGCTGTTTTAAACACCAGACTGCCGGGCCTCCAGGGGCTCGTTAGCCCCCTGCAACTCTTGGATTTGGGGCAGGGATTAGTGAAAATGCCCAGGTGTGTCAGGATTTTGCTGGGTTTCAGAGTAGCAGCCGTGTTAGTCTGTATCCGCAAAAAGAACAGGAGTACTTGTGGCACCTTAGAGACTAACAAATTTATTAGAGCATAAGCTTTCGTGGGCTACAACCCACTTCTTTGGATGCATATAGATTTTGCTGTGAGTTTCTCGTTTCTCCACAGGATGGAGACTGAGATGGGAGATATTCTGGCCTTTCTGACACCAGGTCCGGGACCCTAGAAGCTGTTTGAGTTGGGGGAGGGAGGGCGAATGGTGACTTGCTCCAGGTCTCTCCAGCCCAGCCCCCCCTCCCCCCCTCCAGGGAAGAGATCTCTGAGCGGAGGCTCTTTAAAGCAGCCGGGTGAGAGCCAACAGCTGCAGCGAGCCAAATCCGGATGGGGAAGAAGGGGCCAAGGCCAATCAGGGTCACTGGGGCCAGGGGGGCCGGGGCCCACCAGCTTTTTAACCCAAGAAACCTGCTTAGCCGGGCCGACTCCTGCCTGTCTCTCATGGGCAGACTCCGCATGTGGCTTGGCTCCGCAGGCGACTCCCAGCATTTAAACCCGTGGCTCATTCAAGGCCCCCCATGCCCCTCGTCCCAGGAGATTCTGGCGCCCCCGGTTCCCCGGGCCGCCCGGCAGCTCACTCCACACTGCTGCTGGAGGGGGGGCTGCTCCTGGGTACCCCCACTGACTCAGGAACTGGGGCGGGGGGGAAGGAGCCATGGTCCCCCCACTCTTTATTAAGCAAAAAAAAATGAGTTTGCCCCCCCAGTGGTGCCCCATAGTTTTTTTGGGTGGCAGAGTGAGGGCAGCAGCTTCAGCAGATGTTACTGAGTATAAGTTAAGCAGCAAATCTGAGGGGGCACATGGACCCCCCACACACACACACGTCACCTCTCCCCCCACACACACTTCTACAAAGGCTCCAGTGCCACTGATGCCAATATTTAACCGGGAGGACGGGGTGATGCTGGCCAGACCGGGTCACTTGTGGCTAGTACAGAGCAGAGCGGTTGGGAAAGGCCTGAGTGTCTTTGGGGTTTAAACTGCATGAATCTACTGGGCTGGTACTCGCCGTGTTCTCATGTCTCCGCGCCCCGTTCTAGCGCGGTGCCAAGCGGTGCCAGGGTGTGTGCCCAGCCCGGGGAACGAAAGACCCATCCGACGGGCAAGGCGCCATGTGGGACGCAGAGGAAGGACTTGGACAGGCTCATTTCAAAGCAAGTGGGAGTCGTTGCGTGTGATGACCGAGGTCGAAGATTTGAAATGCTTCCTTGCTCTCCGGCCTCAAAGGAAGAGCCCCCGGGGTGGGGAGTCTGGCGGCTTGTTCTCTGGGAGCGGGAGCTGTTGGTTGGGTTGAGGGAAAGATCCTGCATTTGGCGTCTAACGGCGCGGAATAGCTGGACAAGAAGAGGGAGTTTCCCCGAGTTAATCTGGGCTGCCCTGAGCGACGTGTGGGGACCCGGCAGCTTGCTGCATCTCGGCCCCCATTGGGAATTACAGACCGTGACTCACCTGGGCAGGTATTGGAGCTGCTTTAACCTCTCCATCACTCTCACTTCCTTCTATAGTAACCCTCAGGCGGGTTACTATAGAATTAGCCGCCGGCGGTGTCGTCGGATCCAGAGTCCTACTTGAGCTGGGGTGAGTGACTGGACTCTCGGGACTGTGGGTGATTTTGGGTGAAAGTGACCACTGATGACAAAGCTCCGTTTGTCTGGGTGGCCAGACAGACTGGAGAGTCTCAGGGACTGGCTGTGACTCCATGGTCTAGTGCTCCAGGAGTTCACATTTGTCACTGGGTTGGTGAAATCGAATTCTAGCCCCCAGCACCGGCTTGGGGGGGCTGCCCTGCGTCTGACGTCTGCCCTGAGGGTGGCACTCACGGGGGTGAGCCACTCCAGAGAGCGGGACAAACACCATCAGAAACCGCTTCCAAAGGGGGCATTGGACCCTCCGTCATGTAGGGTCTTTAAACCCAGCCTGGGCGCCCCTGGCTAGCTCCCCCATCAGCTATGGGCTGGGTGGGGAGGGTCCTTGGGCGTGGGCTCTGGCCCGTGTTATGCAGGTGGCCAGGGGGGACTCATGGCTGCCCAGTGCCAGTTCTTTGCTCCGGAGACAATCACAGACCCGGGTGAAGCTGGTGGCTCTGCCGACGAGACGCCCAGGGGCCCCGTATCTCCCATTTCCCCCGTTCCCGGTGTCGCGATGTGCACCCAGACCAGCGGGGGTCTGCCCCCAGACGCCTGGCCCGGTCCCCGACGATGTGGAAAGGTTCAGACACAACGTTGTCGCGTGGCACCCACGGAGCAAGTCCGGCGGGTCGAGTTTCTCTTCGCTCAGCCACCAACCCCCGGCTATTCCCAACACTCGTCCGGCCCCTTTCAGACCCTCGCTATGTTCCTGTCCTACCCGCTGCCCAGCTCCCTTGGACTCTGCGTCCGCTGGGAGTCACACGCCTGTTCAGAGCGTCACATTTCCAACCGCGGAAGGATTTCCAGTCGGCTTCCCTAGCCCCTGGGGTCTGGCCAGAACGGCCTGTTCCGGGTGTCCAGCAGGCTGCGGGTCGGGAGTGAGGGGCACTGGCAGAGCTGGGAGGGGGGCAGCCCAGGGCTGGGCTAGCAGGGGGCTGTGGGTCAGGATTGAGGGGCACTGCCATAGCTGCCCTCCCCCACCCACAGCTGTCCCTAAACATTCCCAGAAGCCCTTGGGAAACAGTGTAGTGACATGGGTTTTCTGGAATCTGCTTCTTTGGGGCCCTTCTCAGCCCATCGACAAGGGCCAGGTCCAGCCAGTGACCCCCAGCTATGTCCCCCCAGTTCCTGGAACCGTCCCCCATCCCGAATGGATCAGGAACCACACACAGGGGTCAGGAGCCGTGGATGCCTGGCTCCCTTCCCCAGCTCAGCCTCCCACTGGCAAGTCAAGGCCACTCATTCTGCCTCAGTTGCCCTGTCTGTAAAATAGGGATAATGATCCTGTTAGACCGTGAGCGCTCGGGGCAGGGCCTGTCTCTGGCTGTGTCTCGGCAGCGCCCAGCACGACGGGCCCCTATCTCAGCTGTGAGTTGCTGACACCACTGTAATGCACAGAATTATTCATTTCTCCTCGGCAGGGATGGGAACTGGCACAGACCGCAGGGACGGTTCGGCCTCATTTAGTTACACACACAGTGAGGGCGCTCAGAGATTTCACCTCCAGCAGAGAAAGTGGGAAACACCCCAGGGAGACAGATCGACACAGAGCAGGGCTCATCTCCTCCACAAGGGGGCAGCAAACACACACACAAATTCATGCCTTGAACGTGCAGCCGGATGTCCGACCTTCAGCCCAACACAGGACCCATCACCTCAGCCAGCGACTGCAGCATCCAGCCCATAGCTGGTCACTGAGCTAGCGTCGATGGCTCAGACACACCCAGGCTTGATGTAAAGGCTCCTCCACATCCCTTGGTAACTTGTGCCATGGGTCGATTCCCCCCGCTCTGTTAACAAGCTGCACCTTCGTTCCAGGCTGAATTCGTCTCACGTCAGCTTCCCGCCGCCGGCGCCCGTTCCGCCTCGGGCTGCTGGAGTCACGGCTTCCATAAGCCAAAGAGCTCAAACTCCTGACGTCTCTCACGAGGTGTTTTCCAGACCCCGGCTCGTTCTTGTGGCTTTCCAGCAGCAGCCGGGTTTAAAAAGAGGCCCCCTTCTGCTTTACAACACACGATAAATTAAAGGAGAATCTTCCTCCAGGGGAAGGCAGTGTGGGGCATAGGATACGGATTTTAAATTCCCCTTTGTCTCTTTGGTACCAAGTATCAGAGGGGTAGAGTCTGTATCCACAAAAACAACGAGGAGTCCAGTGGCACCTTAAAGACCTTCACATGACTCCATGCATCTGAAGAAGTGGGTTTTTTATACACGAAAGCTTATGCCCAAATAAATCTGTTAGTCTTTAAGGTGCCACCGGACTCCTCGTTGTTTTTGTCTCTTTAAATCTCACATGTGAAGAGCCCCTGAAAGACCCGAATGGCCGAGGGGGGAATGAAGGAAGGGAAAGGTAAAATAGAACCGAGTCTAAAGGGACGTAACAACATCCAGGAATTAATTTCAGTTTTAAATAAAATGGCTTAAATTGCACCAGGGAATGGGGCCGGGGGCCTTTCCCCTCTAGGGGGCGCCAGGCCTGATCTGGCCCCACAGCAGAGGACTGGCTGGCTCAGAGGGGCAGGGAATGGGACACCAGGCCTTTCCCCTCTAGGGGGCGCAGGCGGGCCCTGGTGTCAATATCTTATTCTAAGGTCTGCAAATGGCTCCCCCTTGTGGCCACATCTGGAAGTGCAGCTAGCCTGGCTCCAATCTCCCCTATGCCGTTTCCTATGTAAGATTTTTCTTGTAAGGGACATTTTTGTGGCGGGAGGGAGGCAGATGCTGGCTCAGAAATGCCTAGAGCTCGACCCCTCTGTGGGTCCCTGTGGTGCAGCCAGCCCCCAGCCCATTGTACAGAGGTGGAAACAAACACTGAGCGGGGCGGAATTACTTGTTCTAAGTCATAGAGTGGAACTGGAGATAGAACCCAGGAGTCCTGGCTCTGAGCCCCCCCACTGATCTAACCACTAGACCCCACTTCCCCCCCAGCCAGGGGTAGAACCTAGGAGTCCTGATTCCCAGCCCCCTTTTTTAACCCACTAGAACCCACACCTCTCCCAGAGCTGGGAAGAGAACCCAGGAGTCCTGGCCCCCAGCCGCCCCTGCTGTAACCCAGTCCAGTGTTTGAATGTCCAGCTCACCCCTTTAGCAGCATGCAGGGAGGATGCAAGATTTTTGTGGCTCAGGAAAACAGGAGATAACACAGCCTAACCCTGCGGCTTTGTCCCGAAGAAGTGAAAACCAGATTGCAAAGCGAGTGCGTGAGTTTTAATCACAGTGTCAAAGAGTCGAGATCCCACCCAAGCCCCCGAAGTTCTTTTGCGCCCCAGCTCTAACTTCATCTGATGCCATTAAGCTGCTGTCTGCACGGCCTCGTCTTCCTGGCAGGGTCCCCAAAGCTGCTCGAAGGTGCAGTTCCCCACACTGTCCCCCCAGGCAAACACTCCCACGGGCATGGGTGTGCGTTTAACTCCAGCTGGCCGGCCTGGCTGGGGGGATCGTGGACACAGGCCAGCCCCTTGTCCTCCCCACTTCTCCATCGCTGCCCACGGCTGCCTCTGTCTGTGCGAGCTAGGCTGATGCTGACGTGTGGCCTGGCTGATTTTAATTCTCAGCCGCCGGGCGAGTCCCGCTTCTGGGAAGGCCAGACCCGTCCTCCCGCGCCCCACTAGGACAGACCCCAGTGAGCGGCCCCGAGAGCCCTGGGAGACAGCCCCGGACACCCTGGCATCACACCCCAGCCACTGCAGCCAAAGCAGCTGGAGGGTCATAGCGAGAGGGGTCACTCCAGTGGAGATCACTGCAGGACTGTCCCTCTGCGGGCGGCACAGCTCCGCCCATCGCTGGCATCCCGCAGCCAGTCCCGGGGCAGATGTTTGACAAGGGAGGGTGGAGAAACGGGGACGGTGCAGAGAAGAGCCCCAAGGGCTGAGACCAGGCCAGGGCTCCGGGCGCTCCGGCAGCACAGCACCAGAGGAAGGGTTTTCCCCTCGCTGTTTTACCCCGAGCGGCAGTAGCCGGGGTGCCAGGAGCATTTTCCCATCAGCCTGGCCATGGCCGCGCCGGGGGCTGGGTTGGTTTAGCTGCCGCACTGAGCGGTGGGAATTTTCCACCCCCTGAAGTGCTGGCCACCCCAGCGCTTTCCATCGTTAAAACACAGCCCGGAGTGAGCGACGTTTGAACGGTGCAAGCGCCAGTGGAGACACGGCCTGTGCGCCTTGCAGCGGCGGAGCACGGCCACGCCAGCCGCTCTCGCACGGCCACAGAGAGCAGCCCATGGTGGGCAGCCAGCCGGCTGAGCAACCGGCCCCGGGGGGCTTTGGGAAGGGTTTGCAGCGCCTCACGGGGCAGGGACAGCACTTGATGCAGCTTTCTCAATCACATCCTTCCCTGGGCATCCTACTGGATAGCCAGCTGCTTTTCAACTGAAGGGGGGCAGGACAGGGAGGGGGGAAAGTGTGTGACAGGGAGTGTGTGTGTGTGTGAGTGTGTGTGAGAGAGAGAGAGAGAGACAGAGACAGAGACAGAATGTGTTGGGGAAGCGTATGATAGAATTTGCGGGGTGGGAGTGTGTATGGGAGAGAGACACGTGTGTTGGGGGAGTGCGTGTGTTGGGAGACAGTGAGTCTGTCGTCACGCTGTCTCTTTAAGTTCAGACAGCGGCTGGAAGCAACCAGTCCTGAGCCAAGGGGATGGGGACACCCCTGACATTACCCCCCGCATCCCTTCCCAGTAGGGTGACCAGACAGCAAGTATGAAAAATCGGGACGGGGGTGGGGGGGTAATAGGTGCCCCTATAAGAAAAAGCTCCAAATATCAGGACTGTCCCTATAAAATCGGGACATCTGGTCACCCTACTCCCCGGCTCTGCACAGCACACCCACATACACGCGCACACACACACACCGCCTGCCTGGGGAGAGCAGGATTCCACATGAATGTTTGTTGCTGGCTCGGATTGGCTCAGCCGTCAGAACTTCCCCGAGCTTCGAAAGAGGAGGGTCACACGCCTGCATCGCTGGAGCCAGGGCAGTGGAGTTCCAAACTGTGAGCAGAGCGGTCACGGTGGGCATTGTGGGATACTGGGGGAGGCCATTTATGGCAACCTAACAAACGGCAGCATCGACACCGACGCTTTGTCGCTTTAACTTTGACCCAAAAAGCTCTCGCCTCTCGACGAGGTGGTTTTATTTTGGCAGCAAAACAGGAGAGTTTTGCTGACCAAAGTCGCATTGTGGTGTGTACAACTCCACTGATTTGTCAGCAAAAGGCACCACAAACCAGTGTAGAGTAACCCCTGAGAGCAGTGGTCGCTTAGGTCAGCAGGAGAAGCTCTTTCACTGACACGGCATTGTCCACACGCTTAGGTCAGCGTAATTTATGTCACTCAGTTTGGTGGCTTATTCCCACCCAGAGCGACATCACTAAGGGTATGTCTTCACTACCCGCCGGATCGGCGGGTAGTAATTGATCTATCAGGGATCGATATATCGTGTCTCATTAAGACGTGATATATCAATCCCCAAACACGCTCCCCGTCGACTCCGGAACTCCACCGGAGCAAGCGGCGGTAGCGGAGTCGACGGGGGAGCCGCGGTCGTCGATCCCGCGCCGTGTGGACCCCCAGGTAATTCAATCTAAGATACTTCAACTTCAGCTACGCTATTCACGTAGCTGAAGTTGCGTATCTTAGATCGATTTCCCCGCCCAGTGTAGACCAACCCTAAGCTGCCGCGTGTACATAGACCAAGGCCTTGTCTCCACTGGCAAGTTTCTGCACTGTCATGCCCGAGGTGCACACGCTGCCCAGCCACGGAGTGCGCAGAAACCGCGCAGTTGCAGTGTTGCAAAAAAAACCACCTCGCCGAGAGTCTGAGGCCTTGTCTACCCTGGCACTTCACAGCGCTGCAACTTTCTTGCTTGGGGGGTGAAAAAACCCCCCCCCCCCCCCCCCGAGCGCTGCACATTTCAGCACTGTAACGTGCCAGTGTAGAAAATGCACCAGCCGCGCTCCCAGCACTGGGAGCTACACCCATCGGGGAGGTGGGTTTTCTGAGCGCTGGTCCCGCGACTACACCAACCACGTTAAAGAGCTGCCGTGCCAGGGCTGTAACTGTCAGGGTTCCTTCCCCACTCTGAACTCTGGGGTACAGATGTGGGGACTCACATGAACGATCCCCTAAACTTATTTCTACCAGTTTAGGTTAAAACCTGGTACGCTGCCACCACCAAGTGATTTAACAAGAACCAGGGAAAGGACCACTTGGAGTTCCTCTTCCCCCAAAATATCCCCCCAAGCCCTTACACCCCCTTTCCTGGGGAGGCTTGAGAATAATATCCTCACCAATTGGTTACAAAGTGATCAAAGACCCAACCCCCTGAGTTTTTGGACAATGGAAAAATCAGTCAGGTTCTTAAAAGAAGGATTTTATTAAAAAGAAAAGGTAAAAATAATCTCTGTAAAATCAGGATGGAAAATAACTTTACAGGGTAATCAGAGTCAAAGAGCCCAGAGGACCCCCCTCTAGCCTTAGTTTCAAAGTTACAGCAAAACAGGAATAAACCTTCCTCTAGCAAAGGGAACAGTCACAAGTTGAGAAAACAAAGATAAACTATCAGAGGGGTAGCCGTGTTAATCTGGATCTGTAAAAAGCAACAGAGAGTCCTGTGGCACCTTTAAGACTAATCTGTTAGTCTTAAAGGTGCCACAGGACTCTCTGTTGCTTTTTAAAGATAAACCTAAAACACGCCTTGCCTGGCTGTTACTTACAAGTTTGAAATATGAGAGACTTGTTCAGAAAGATTTGGAGAGCATGCATTGATGTCCGGTCCCTCTTAATCCCAAGAGCGAACACCCACCAAAACAAAAAGCACAAACAAAAGCCTCCCCCCTCCCCAAGATTTGAAAGTATCTTGTCCCCTTATTGGTCCTTTGGGTCAGGTGCCAGCCAGGTTACCTGAGCTTCTTAACCCTTTCCAGGTAAAAGGATTTTGGTGCCTCTGGCCAGGAGGGATTTTATAGTATTGTACACAGGAGAGCTGTTACCCTTCCCTTTCTAGTTATGACAGTAACACTGCCAGTGACATCATGCCCCGAGGCTACGTCTACACTTGCAGAGTTTTTGCGCTGTCAGTTTCACCAGTGATCGTGAACGGGTGCAATTAATCCCTGGCTTGTGTTCACTTACTTCCACCGGCTAGCAGCACGGCCACCGCCCATGGGAGCAGCGCTCTAGGGCAGCTACCCCACAGTGCAGCTCTCTCCAGTTTGACAATGGGTCTTGTGGGAAGGGGGAGGGGGGAGATCGCAGGGCATCCTGGGTCCCTGCACAGCCCCCTCTCCCCACACACTGATCCGCTTCAGTAGCTCAGCATTGCTCCAAACAGGGGATCCTTTGCTCCATGGAGCAGCCATTGTCACCTGGCCAGATCAGTGAGCACTTGCCAAGAAAACTGGAAGGGGAGTTTCAAAGTTCCCAGGGCTTTACGGGGGGCAGGACACACGTCTGTTTACCTGGTGTCTGAGCAGCAGCGCTGCTGGCCCCTTCGTGCGGCTTTTGAGGCCCCTGCCTGGAAGACGAGGCCGTGCAGCCAGCGAATCACTGGCAGAAGATGAAGATAGAGCTGGGGAATAAGGGACCTACGGGGGCGTGGGGGCGCCCGTGTGGGATCCCGACGCTCCGTGATTAAAACGCAAGCCGTGGTGAGCTGGGGCCGGTTCGCTCCGGTTCGCAGGAACCGGTTGCTAAATTTAGAAGCCCAACTGGTTCTAAAAGGGCTTTTAAATTTAAAGTGGCGCCTTAGGCGCGGACTCCGTGAGCTCCGGCAGCTCCCCGCCCCCGGCCCCAGCTCACCTCCGCTCCGCCTCCACCTCCTCCTCCTCCCCTGAACGCTTCGCCCCGCTTCCCTTCCCCGCCCCGCTTCCCGCGAATCAGCTGTTCACGCGGGAAGCCTGGGAGGGCTAAGAAGCAAGCGGCGGCTTCGCGCTCAGGCCCAGGGAGGCGGAGACGGCGCGGAGGTGAGCTGGGGTGGGGGGGTGCGAGGAGGGCTGCCCGCGCCGTGGCAGGTAACCCCCTGGTCCCCCCTAGCTACGCTACCCCTCCCCTAGGAGCCAGAGGGACCTGCCGGATGCTTCGGGGCCGGGAAGCCCTTGGCCCTGCTAGTGAAGGCAGGGGGCTGGACTCAATGACCTTTCAAGGTCCCTTCCAGTTCTAGGAGATAGGATATCTCCATTAATTTAATTTAATCACTGAACAAAAACACTGACCCAGGAACCTATCCTTGTAACAAAGCCCGATGCCAACTCTGTCCACATATCTATTCAAGTGACATCATCATAGGGCCTAATCACATCCGCCATACCATCAGGGGCTCGTTCACCTGCACATCTACCAATGTGATATATGCCATCATGTGCCAGCAATGCCCCTCTGCCATGTACATTGGCCAAACCGGACAGTCTCTACGCAAAAGAATTAATGGACACAAATCTGACATCAGGAATCATAATACTCAAAAACCAGTGGGAGAACACTTTAACCTGTCTGGCCATTCAATGACAGACCTGCGGGTGGCTATCTTACAACAGAAAAACTTCAAAAACAGACTCCAACGAGAGACTGCTGAGCTGGAATTGATATGCAAACTAGATACAATCAGCTTAGGATTGAATAAGGACTGGGAATGGCTGAGCCATTACAAACATTGAATCTATCTCCCCTTGTAAGTATTCTCACACTTCTTATCAAACTGTCTATACTGGGCTATCTTGATTATCACTTCAAAAGTTTTTTTTCTCTTACTTAATTGGCCTCTCAGAGTTGGTAAGACAACTCCCACCTGTTCATGCTCTCTGTATGTGTGTATATATAGCTCCTCAATATATGTTCCATTCTATATGCATCCGAAGAAGTGGGCTGTAGCCCACGAAAGCTTATGCTCTACTCAAATAATGTATTGACACCTGGGGCTGGATGGGGGCTGGCGCCCCCTAGAGGGGAAAGGCCCCATGTCCCATTCCCCACCCCCTTGGGCCTGACAGTCCCCTGTCCTGGAACCGGATCGGGGCCTGCAGCCCCTAGAGAGGAAAAGCCCCATGTCCTGTTCCCGTATGTGATTTAAGCCGCTTTATTTAAAGCCAAAATTAATTCCTGGATGTACTTACGTCCCTTTAGTCTCGATTCTATTGGACCTTTCCCTTCCCCCGCTCCCACCCTCGGCCGCTCGGGTCTTTCAGGGGCTCTTCACATGCGAGATTTAAAGCGGCAAAGGGACATTTTCAAATCCATATCCTATGCCCCGCACTGCCTCTCCCTGGAGAAAGGTTCTCCTTTAATTATGCATGGATTGCAAAGCAGAAGGGGGCCTCTTTTTCAACCAGAGAGAGAGAGAGAGAGAGAGTGTGTGTATGCGCATCCATCGCACTTTCTCCATTTGGAGGTGAAATCTCTGAGCTCCCTCACTGTGTGTGTAACTAAATGAGCCCGAACCGTCCCAGGGGTCTCCGCCAGTTACCATCCCTGCCGAGGAGAAATGAATAATTCTGTGCATTTCAGTGGTGTCACCAGGCACAACTGGGATCTGGGCCCCGTCATGCCAGGCGCTGCCCACACACAGCCAGAGACAGGCCTGCCCCGAGTGCTCACAGTCTAACAGGATCATTATCCCTATTGTACAGAGAGGGACATTGAGGCAGAGTGAGTGGCCCTGACTTGCCAGTGGGAAGCTGAGCTGGGGAAGAAAGCTAGACATCCATCGTCCCTGACCCCTGTGTGTGGTTCCTGTTCTGCCCAGGGCGGAAGGGAAGGTTTCAGGAACCAAGGGGAAGCCACTGAGGGTCACGAGCCAGACCTGAGCCTTCCGAAAGAAACAAGTTCCCCAAGGGCTTCTGGGAAGAGGTGGGGGGGGCACGTATGGGGGGGAGCACCTGGGGTTGCTGCTGTCCCAGTCCTGGACTCCCCCCCCCCAGCTCCACCGGTGCCCCTCACTCCCGACCTGCAGCCCCCCGCTAGCCCAACTCTGGGCTCCCCCTGGGCCCGGTGCAGCTGCTTGGACTGCAGGGATTTCTCCCTATCAGGGGAAGGGCTCATATTTTCCAGCCCAGGATCCAGGCTGATTTCCGACCCCTCCCGTCGCTCCTGAAAATAGCCGTTTGCGGCTCACCCGTCCCTTTATGAATCATATTTTCTCTTCCTCCCAGTTAGCGGAGCACCCTTATTCACCATGACAGGGCACCTTGGCTGCAGCTCATGTAACACAGCTTCAGCAGTGCTCAGCCGGCGCCGAGATGCAGCCACCTCTGGGGTAGGACGCGGGG
>NW_020665122.1:973862-975427 GCF_002925995.2 Terrapene triunguis
GCTCTGCCGGTGCCCCTCACTCCCGACCCGCAGCCCCTGCTACCCCAGCCCTGGGCTCCTTCCCCCGCCCCTTTTCGTCCCAGGACACTTGCTGCTCCTTCAAGTCCCTCCCCTCCCCTCCCCGCCAACCCTCGCCCTGCCCTGCCGCACCCAGGGCAGATCGCGGCGGGGCAGAGAAGGGAGCGACCCAGAGCCGAGCCCAGCAGCTGCCAGGTGCCCTTGCCCAGCTGGGGATCCCCCCGCTCCACCCCTCCGCCTGCCACCCTCTCCCTCTCCCCTCCCACTGCTGCCTTTCGCCTGCCTGTCTGGGTCTGCCACCTTCCCTCCGTACTTCTACCCTCCACCTTCCTCTGCCACCTTCCCTCCGTACTTCTACCCTCCGCCCGCCCCTGCCACCTTCCCTCCACCTTCCTCTGCCACCTTCCCTCCGCCTGCCCCTGCCACCTTCCCTCTGTCCTAACACCCCTTCATCTGTCTCTCTTCCACCTTCCTTCTATCTTGTTATCACTCCATCTCTTTCTCTTCTACACTCCCTCCATTCTCTTCTCTCTCTGCCCATCTCTTCCAAATTCCCTCCTTTTCTCGGTCTCACCCGCTCCCTTTATTCCGCCGTCTCTTTCTGGGGCTGTCCCGTTCCCGCGGTCCCAGCACCGCTCTGCCAGGCTGACTCGCTCGCGTGCCGTCTCTCCCCACTCACCCGCTTCTCTCTGCCGCCCGGCCTTTCGCAGTGACTCTCACCCCCTCCTTCCTTCCTTCCTTCCTTTCCCACCCCCTCGATTTCTCCAGCTCTCTCTTTTCCTCTGTCCCCCCCTTTCTGCTCCGTGCCCCTGCCAGCCCGCCTAGGGCTTGTGCCCCCCGGCCTCACACTGGCTGCGTGCTGGTTGCTGAAGCGCCAGCGATGGGGGCCCGCCGGGGGGTCCCTCGCCCCCTGCCTGCCCGTGCCCCCCTACGCCCATGAGATGGGAGTCAAGCAGAACCCCCCCGAAGCCACAGTCCTGCCCGTGCCGGGGGCGCCGGGCGAGAACCTGCGCCGGCTGCAGCTGCGGAAGGGGCTGCTGAAGGCCGAGGGGCAGCTGGCGGGCTGGGGCCTGGCCCTGGCGCTCGGGGGGATCCTGCTCATGGTGCTGCACACGGAGCTGGCCTGGTTCGGGGGCTGCAAGGTAGGAGGGTGCTCCTCAGCCCCGACCCGCAGCCCCCCCTGCTTCCCCACCCCCAGCCCTGCCGGTGCCCCTCACTCCCGACCCGCAGCCCCCCCTGCTTCCCCACCCCCAGCCCTGCCGGTGCCCCTCACTCCCGACCCGCAGCCCCCCCTGCTTCCCCACCCCCAGCTCTGCCAGTGCCCCTCAGCCCCGACCCGCAGCCCCCTGCCAGCCCAGCCTGGGTCCACCCCCCAGCTCTGCCCTCACTCCTGACCCGCAGCCCCTGCTAGCCCAGCCTGGGTCCACCCCCCAACTCTGCCAGTGCCCCTCACTCCCAACCCGCAGCCCCCTGCTAGCCCAGCCTGGGTCCACCCCCCAACTCTGCCGGTGCCCCTCACTCCCGACCCGCAGCCCCCTGCTAGCCCA
>NW_020665122.1:975437-977267 GCF_002925995.2 Terrapene triunguis
CCACCCCCCAGCTCTGCCGGTGCCCCTCACTCCCGACCCGCAGCCCCATCCCGGAACTAGCTGCCACGTGCTGGAATTTGTTGGCTGGTGGCACCAGCTCCAGGCTGCAGAAACTTAATGATTCAAATCATTTATTTAACCAGCCATCAGCCACGGGCCGTTGGGGGTGGGGGTGGGGAGTGTCAGAGTGGGTGGCTGGGAGCCCGGACTCCTGGGTTCTATCTCTAGATCTGGGAGGGGAGTGGGTTCTAGTGGGTTAGAGCAGGGGGGAGGGGCTGGGAGCCTGGACTCCTGGGTTCTCATCTTGTCCCTTGCTGTAGAACCCAGGAGTCCTGACTCCCTGCTCTGGAATCTCGGTGGGGTTTGGCTAACAGCTGGGACTCTCCGGCGGCCAATGGACCCTCCCAGCAGTTAGCCATGGGCACAGCCTGGCTCGGTGTCTGGAACGGGCCCCTGGATCCGTTCTGGGCCCTCTCCCAGAACCCTCCCTTCCATGGGCATGTCTGGGCGGGAACCCGGAGATGGTGCAAAAACAACCTGTACTGCAGGGAGGAGGGTGGGGGCTCTCACCTGGCAGGCAGGGCTGGTCCCGATGCCCCCGCATGACGCTAGGGGGCGCTGTGCTGCAGGGAGCAGGGTGAGGGAGTCAGTGGGGAAACTGAGGCACGAAGCAGTGATCATTTTGACGTCTCTCTGGACACCAGCTCCCGGTGCAGACCTTGGCCATCCCGCTTCCACTCTTGGCACCATCCAGCCCCATTTGCAAGAAGCCGCCAAGACTGGCTGCTCCGATTGTTCCCAACACAATCGCGCCCTTCACCGGGGGTGTTGATTCTGGGCCAGTGACAGGATAAATATTGATCAGGACGGAGGAGGTGGCAGCTTCATATGGAAGGAGATCGATTAATCATTGCACAGGGAATGGGGGAGGGTGGTCTGGGGGTTAGCGCGGGGGGGCTGGGAGCCAGGACTCCTGGGTTGTCTCCCTGGGTCTGGGAGGGGAGTAGGGTCTAGTGGTTAGAGCAGGGGGCTGGGAGCCAGGACTCCTGGGTTCTCTCCCTGGCTCTGGGAGGGGAGTGGGGTCTAGTGGTTAGAGCAGAGGGAGGGGCTGGGAGCCAGGACTCCTGGGTTCTCTCCTTGGCTCTGGGAGGGGAGTGGGGTCTAGTGGTTAGAGCAGGGGGCTGGGAGCCAGGACTCCTGGGTTCTCTCCCTGGCTCTGGGAGGGGAGCGGGGTCCAGTGGTTAGAGCAGAGGGAGGGGCTGGGAGCCAGGACTCCTGGGTTCTTTCAGGGCTGGGTTCTGAGTTCCCTGCGCCCGCCTCTCTCCGAGCGGCCTTGCCCGCGCCCTGCCCTCTTCTCTGTGGCGAATCCCCACGTTCTTCCTGGCCTCGCTCCAAACCCTCCACCTGCCCGGCAGCGCCGTGTTTGCTCAGGGTGGGGCTGCGATTTGGGCTGGGCCGGAGGCAGCCGTCTGCCAGCAGAGCCAGGGGACGGGGGGGGGGGGGACGATCCCCACCCCCCACCCCCTTGGGGCCCGGCTGTGGTATCGGCCTTGGCTGGCGGCCGCTTTCCTGGGTCAATAACAAAGAACAATGAGATTTTGTACTGAGATCTACAGGGCCCCGGGGGCTCAAACACCCCAGAGCCACCCACCCTGGCTGGGGCGGGAATGGGGCTCGGGGCCTCTCCCCTCTAGGGGGCGCCGGCTCCCATCCAGCCCCAGGGCAGGGCCTGGCTGGCTCAGGGGGGCGCGAATGGGATATGGGACCTCACCCCTCTGGGGGGCGCTGGCTCCATCCAGCCCCAGGGCAGGGCCTGGCTGGCTCAGGGGG
>NW_020665122.1:977277-982319 GCF_002925995.2 Terrapene triunguis
CCATCCAGCCCCAGGGCAGGGCCTGGCTGGCTCAGGGGGTTTCACCCCCATTTTCTCTCCCCCCCTCAGTGGTTTGCGTATCTGTTCCTGGTGAAATGCCTCCTCTCGCTCTCCACCGCCACCCTGCTGGCCGTCATCCTCGCCTTCCACATCAAGGAGATCCAGGTAAGGCCCCTCCCCCCAAATGTCGGCCAGGCCAGGGACCTAGGAACCCCCCCCCCAGCTTGCCCTTAATTCCCCCCACCCCCAAGAAGGCTCCCCTGCAGTAAGTGGGGTGGGGGTACATTTGGGGTTCCCCTGTTTGGGACTGAAGCTCCCCCCAGCTGCTCGGAGCTCTTGGCTCTAAAGTAGCCACCTCCTTACCAGCTTTTCCCAAGTCAAATTGGAACCCAGGAGTCCTGGCACCTCCCCCCCCCCCCCCCCCGCCCCCGCACTCTAACCACTAGACATCACTCCTCTCCCAAAGCCGGGGAAAGAACCCAGGAGTCCTGGCTCCCAGCCCCCACTCAAACCCCCCACACCAGTGACAGAAAACGCTCACTGACTATTTTTCCGTCCGTTGGGGGCAGATTCCATCTAATCTCCCCAGATCAGGCTGAGTTTGGGCTTTTCTAGCTGCCTCGGCTGCTGGTGGGTGACAGGGGGTTGTGAGTTGTGGGCTGGGTGTTTATGGCCCTGCTGCACACACACATACACTCTCTCTCTCCCACACACACACACACACAAAGACACAGACACAGAGATACACACACACACACAGACACACAAAGACAAACACAGAGACACAGGCACACACAGACACAGAGACACACACACAGAGTCACACACACGGACAAACGCAAACACAGAGACACAGACATGCACAAAAAGACAAACACACAGAGACAAACGCACACAGACAGACACACACAGAGACACACACACAGACATGCACACACACAGATACACACACACAGATACACACACGCACACACACAGACACACCCACATTGTTGGAGTCCCAGCCGCCTGTGGGGCGGAAACGGGAGGTTGATCTTGCGAGGGTGGAAGTTTCCCGCCCCGGGAGAGAGAAGAGATCCCGGCTGTGAGTCACCCGCACACGCCTCTGGGCCCAGACGTACACACAAGGAGCAGGGCTCAGCCCCCCAGCAGTGGGTCACACACACACACTCCGCCCTCCTCCCGCACCCCGGTCCAGCCACTCCTGGGCCCCGCTAGCGGGAGAGTAGCTCTGGGTCTCCCTGCCCCTGCCCTGATGGCCCCTGGGGGGCAGGGCAGTGGGGGGCTGTGACTGGCCCCCACCCACAGCAGCTGGCTGTGGGGCTGAGCTCCCCACAGACTCCCAGGGGCCGGGGCTGGGGCCGGGAGGACGGTGGTTGCTCCATTGAACGGAGGACAAATCCCAGAGTGGGCAAGAAAGATGGAGAAAGTGAAAACGGAAGAGAGAAACCGTGACAGAGAGAGAGGGGTGAAGTCAGGACTCCTGGGTTCTCTCCCCGGCTCCGGGATAGGAGTGGGGTCACAGTCTGGTGGGTTAGAGCCGGGGGGGAGCCTGGACTCCTGGGTTCTCTCCCCGGCTCCGGGAGGGGAGGAGGGTGGGGGGTCTGGTGGGTTAGAGCCGGGGGGAGCCCGGACTCCTGGGTTCTTGCCCCAGCTCCGGGAGAGGAGTGGGGTCTGGTGGGTTAGAGCCGGGGGGTGGGAGCCGGGACTCCTGAGTTCCATGCTCTCCCTCTCTCTCTCCCCCCACAGCTCTTCATGCTGGACAACTCGCTCCAGGACTGGCGCATCGCGGTGAGCGGCCCCAAACTGGGCCTCATCCTGCTGGAGCTGCTGGTCTGCGCCCTGCACCCCTTCCCCATGGGGGGCTCCCCCTGCCTGGCCCCCGAGCTGGGCCCCCCGACGTCCTTCCTCCCGGGGGCCGAGACGCTGCTGTCGCTGCTGATGTTCCTGCGGCTGTACCTGGTCCCGCGGGCCGCGCTGTTGCAGAGCCACGTGCTGGGGGACGCCTCGTACCGCACCATCGGCTCCCTCAACCAGATCCGCTTCCGGTACCCCTTCGTCCTGCGCCTGCTGGTCAACGGCCAGCCCGGCCGCGTGCTAGTGGTGCTCACCCTGGGGATCTGGCTCACCGCCTCCTGGGTGCTGTCCGTCTGCGAGAGGTGCGGCCGGGCGCGGGGCGGCCAAGGGCCCCAGGGCAGGCTGGGAAAGCGGCCAACGTAGGCCCCGAGCGGATTGTGGGAGAGCAGGCCCGGCCCCAGGGCACGGCGGGGATGCAGGCAGCTGAGGGCCCTGGGGCATCGTGGGAAAGCAGGCAACTTTCGGCTGAGGTGCACTGTGGGAAAGTGGTCCAGGGCCAAAGTGCATTGTGGGAAAGGGGCCAACTTACGGCCCAAGTGCACCATGGGAAAGCAGGTTAATTTAGGCCCAGGTGCATCATGGGAAAGCAGCCAAAGGCCCAGCGGCATGGTGGGAAAGCCGGCAATTGAAGGCGAATGGAAAAGGGGCCAAGCGGCCAGGTGCATTGTGGGTTGAGGGGCTCCCGCTGTAGGCCCAAGGGCATGCTGGGAAAGCAGCCAGGCAGAAGGCCCAGGGGCATTGGGGGGGGGAGGGATAGCTCAGTGGTTTGAGCATTGGCCTGCTAAACCCAGGGTTGTGAGTTCAATCCTTGAGGGGGCCACTTAGGGAACTGGGGGGAAAAAACTGTCTGGGGATTGGTCCTGCTTTGAGCAGGGAGTTGGACTAGATGATCTCCTGAGGTCCCTTCCAACCCTGATATTCTATGGCTCTCTCAAAATCTTGAGGTTGGCCATTGTGGGGGCGGGGGCAAGGCAGGCTCAGTGCGGGGGTCTCTGACGCCGTCTCTCTGCCCCCCGTGCTGCAGGGAGAACGGAGCAGGGCACCTGGAGGGGACGCTCTGGCTGATCCCCATCACCTTCCTCACCATCGGCTACGGGGATGTGGTGCCAGTGACGGTGTGCGGCCGGCTGGTCTGTCTGTGTACCGGCATCATGGTAAGGGCTGTGCCCCCCCCTCCCGCAGCACAGCGCCCCCTAGTGCTACCCTGGGGCCCTGCCTGGCTAATTGCATCCCCTGTCTCTGCCGCAGGGCGTTGGCTGCACGGCGCTGCTGGTGGCAGTGGCAGCCGACAAACTGGAGTTCAACCGGGCGGAGAAACATGTTCACAACTTCATGATGGACATACAGTGCACCAAAGAGGTGGGGCAGAACCCAGGCGTCCGGGCCCCCAGACCCCCCCCTGCTCTGACCTCACTCCCCTCCCAGCGCCGGGGACGTGGCTGTTTGCCAAGTGTCCTTCTATGGATGGGGATGGGAAACGCTCCCGGTGCCTGCTGGGGCGGGGGGAGGGGGCAGGGCCCCCCATGCCACCCCCCCACCCCCAGCCAGGCCCTGATGCCCCCCCCCCCCCCCCCGGCATGGTGGGGCTTGTGTGGGCCCCCGTGGGCTGCTTGGCCTGCACAGACTCAGCTGACACAGGGGTATTGTGAGAAAGTGGCCAAGCCCTGGAAATCCAGGTGCATTGTGGGACAGGGGAATAGTAAGACCTGGTGCATGGTGGGAAAGTGCCCAACCCTGTGGCCCAGGTGCATTGTGGGAAGTATAGGGAGCAACCTCAGAGTTCAGGTCCATTGTGCCCCCCCTCCCACCCTAAAAGCCCAGCCCATGGGCCCCAGGTTGGGGGGGGGGGGAGTAGGGCAGGGCACTGCTGCCCCAGTGCACTGTGGGAAGAATCCTGACATGTCTCCGTGTCCCTCCCAGATGAGGAACTCGGCAGCGAACGTCCTACAGGCGGCTTGGCTCTTCCACAGACACAGCAAGGCCAGGGCCGGGCGCCGGGTCCGGACGCATCACAGGCGCTTGCTGGCGGCCATCCACAGGTGAGTGACAGTGCCCGGACGCCTGGGTCCGCTCCCGGCCTCTGGGGGTGGGGGCGGTGGGGTCTAGTGGGTTAGAGCAGGGGGCTGGGAGCCAGGACTCCTGGGTTCTCTTCCCGGCTCTGGGAGGGGACTGGAGAGCCCATGGCTGGGCTAGCAGGGGGCTGCGGGTCGGGAGTGAGGGGCACTGGCTGAACTCTTTCTCCGGTTCTGCAGGTTCCGGGAGGTCCGGATTCGGCACCGGAAGCTCCGAGACCAGGTTAACGCCCTGGTGGACATGTCGAAGGTGAGTCCTGCCTGCACGTCCCAGCCTGGCTTCCCCCTCCCAGGGCCCCTAAGTAACCCAGCCCCACACAGCCCCCTGCTCGGGGACAAGAAGGTAGAAACTGCAGGGACTGAGCCAGGATGGGGGGCTGGGGGCCAGGACTCCTGGGTTCTCTCCCCGGCTCTGGAAGGAGAGTGGGGTCCAGTGGGTTAGAGCAGGGGGGCAGGGGGGCAGGACTCCTGGGTTCTCTCCTGAGCTCTGGGGGGGATTGGGGTCCAGTGGGTTAGAGCCAGGGTGCTGTGGGTCGGGAGTGAGGGGCACTGGCTGGGCAGGCTGTGGGGCACTGCTGCCCTCCAGGGGCTTCACGTCACCCCCCGCCCCCCCCAAGGCTCAGCCTCAGCGGGGGAGGGGGGCGTCTGACCCTTGGCCGCTTTCCCACGATGCCCCGGGGTTTTGTCCGCTCCCCCCCAGGTGCAGACGATTCTCTGCGACCTCAGCACTGGGCTCAGCACCTCCCAGCGGGGCCTGGAGAAGCGAATCGACGTCCTGGACCAGAAGCTGGACGCGCTGACGCGGCTGGTGACGGCCACCCTGGAGGCCAAACAACCGCAGGAGCCGTGGCTGCTACAGCCCCAGGACAGCCAGACAGGTGGGCACGGTGCCCCTCACTCCCGACCTGCAGCCCCCTGCCAGCCCAGCCCTGGGTTCCCCGCCGCCCCCAGCCCTGCCGGTGCCCCTCACTCCCGACCTGCAGCCCCTGCCAGCCCAGCCCTGGACTCCCCCCACACCAGCTGTGCCTGCGAATCCACAAGCCCCCCCTTTTCCTCCCCACCCCTTAGTGTGTGTGGGGGAGGGTGGGGCTGGGGTGTGAAATTTAAAGGGCC
>NW_020665122.1:982329-989454 GCF_002925995.2 Terrapene triunguis
GCTGCTGCATTGGAAATAAAAGAGCCGTTTGCCCATGTGCCCGCCTCTGCCTCTCTTCTTTACTTCTGAGTTCGGCTGCCCTGGGTCCAAAAATCTCCCCCCCCGTTCAGCTGCCCCCTTCCCCACACCCGCCCCCCATCACCACATGAAGGGCTCCGTTTCTCCCTGCTCCGCAGGCCGGTGAGGAGGGGTTGACCCGGCGTTGGAGCCCAGACACTGGTCCAGGGGGCGCCTGCCCCATAGGGGCCTGCAGGGACTCAGCCCCCTGTCTGAAGGAGACACCACTTGGGGGGCTGGGAATGGGTGGACAACAGCGCCACCTGGTGGCCGCAGGGCGGTACCGCAGGTTGCCTGTGCTCACCCCAGCTCCAAAGTGCAAGAGGGTCACACACCCGATGGGGGCTGGTTAGAGTCACGGCCGCTGTTGGGTGAAACACGGAGGGCACGCGCCTTCCTTGAGGGGATCCCCACTGGGGAACGATCCACGCCGCAGGCCCATGCTTTGTGTGAAAGAGAGTGGTTCCCCTCTTCAGACAAGGTTGTGCACGCTCGCACCAAGTGCCCAGGAGGCAGACCATGGAGGGCACGACCCTCACCCGGGGCAAATGGCCGTGCGTACAGCACCAGGCACGCCCAAGGCCGGTTCTTGTTGCTGCCCAGCCTGGAGCACCACGAAATAGCCAGGGCAGGAATGGCCCCTTGAGCCTGGGGTTTAATGCAAGGGACACCAGTGCCTTGCACGTTTCAGCCAAGAGGCAAACTCGAGGCCTCAGCCCCTTGTGGGCACTAGGGCCCTCCTGGTTCCCACTCCCACCCCAGACTCAGGGCGTGGATCCAGGCATCCTGGACAAAGCCCCGCTCCCGTGATTCCCTTCTGCTTCCCTAAACTCCCCGCTGCATTTTCAGTTCTCCCTCACGCACTGTCCTAAACCCCCGGAAGTGGCTGCATCTCAGCACCGAGGGGTCCCTGCATAAACAGCCCCTGTGCCCCACCCCAGAGGTGACTGCATCTCAGCGCCGGGCAAAGGGTGCCTGTCTAGCCATTTGGGCTTAGAGTTGGGAACATCTTAGGCAAAAATGGGAACCAGAAGTGTGTGTGTGGGAGGGGACTGGAATCCCCTAAAATAACAGGGTCCCCATGACAAGGAGCAATGGTCTCAAGTTGCAGTGGGGGAGGTCAAGGTTGGATATTAGGAAACACTATTTCACTAGAGGGGGGTGAAGCACTGGAATGGGTTCCCTAGGGAGGTGGTGGAATCTCCTTCCTTAGAGGTTTTCAAGGCCCGACTTGACAAAGCCCTGGCTGGGATGATTTAGTTGGGGATTGGTCCTGCTTTGAGCAGGGAGTTGGACTAGATGACCTCCTGAGGTCCCTTCCAACCCTGAGATTCTATGATAGCCCCAGCAGGGTTAGATCAAGGGTGTGAATTACCCCACTAGGGTGGCGGGGGGTATTTCGCAGCTGACAGTCAGCCCTTCGGTGCAGGGACCAGCTTTGGGGTTGGGGTTTGTCCAGTGCCTGGTGTGCGGGAGGGGGAAGGGCTGGGGGCACCCCTACAGTCCCCCGAATGCCCAGCCGGGCTGCTGTACAGTGCCTGACATCCCGGGGTGCCGGATGCCCAGCCGTGTTGCTGTACAGCGCCTGGCACATGGGACCCTGGATACCAAGCCGTGCTGCTGTACAGCGCCTGGCGCGCTAGCTCCCGTCGGTCTGATGGTTACAGACAGAGCTGCTGCATTGGAAATAAAAGAGCCGTTTGCCCACGTGCCCGCCTCGGCCTCTCTTCCTTACTTCTGAGCTCGGCTGCCCTGGGTCCAAAAATCCCCCCCTCAGCAGCCCCCTTCCTCACACCAGCCCGTCACCCCATAAAGGGCCCCTGCAGCCCCTTCCCCATTGGTCACCCCCTACTCCTGCCAGTCCACCCACTAGGACCCTTCAATTTCAGCTCCTCCTCCCCATTATCCCCCTCCCCCTGCATCCTGCTCCCCACTATGCCAGCTCCCCTCGCCATTCACAGCCCCTTTCACCTAGATCTCGCCAAGGCCCCCCAATCCCAGGGACACCCCCTTTTCTACTCCCAGTGCCCTGTTTCCTTCCCCCAACCCTAGGGGCTCTCCCGGACTTCTGGGTCCGCTCCTTGCTTGGCGGAGCTCGGCCTGGCACCCCTAAGGAGAAGGGAGGCCTGTGGGGTGCTGGAAAAGATGAGGGGCTGGCTGGGGGACCAGCTTCAGGGAGTCTGAGAAGCCCCTCAACCCCTCTGCTGCCACAATTTCAGCATGGGGTTGGGTGGGGGGGCACCCCAAGAAATCGCCAGTGCCCACCAAGGGTGGGGGAGAAAAGGTCGTGACGACTGCTGCACTTTAGCTCTTTAATTAGGAACAATCTAATTAGAACAAGAATCAGGTCACTCAGTGCCAGCCAGACCCAGGATGGGAGCCAGCGCCCCCTAGAGAGGAGAGGCCCCGTGCCCCATTCCCTGCCCCCCGGAGCCAGCCAGTCCCTGCCAGGAGGCTGGGTAGGAGCTGGCACCCCCTGGAGGGCACAGGCCCCGTGCGGCCCCGTTCAGGCCGGGGTGAGGAAGCTGTCCAGGCTGTAGACGCCCAGGCCAGGCGGCTGGTTCTGGATCCGGTGCCAGAGGTAGCGGGGCAGGCGCTGGAAGCCCGCCCCACAGGGGCAGCGGAAGCAGGGGGCGCCAGGGTGCCGCCCCCCATGGCGGCCCAGTGCCAGGCGCCCCTTCAGCGCCTCCCCACAGGCGGCGCAGAGGAAGGCGGCGCCCTCCAGCTGCCACAGCTGGTGCCGCAGGAGGTGGAGGAGGCCACGGAAGGGCCGGCCGCAGCCGCACAGCCAGCGCCCCAGCCCCCGGCGGTGGGAGCGGAGTTGGGCCGCCCGGCCGTAGCGCACCCCGCAGTCCGGGCACCAGAAGTGCCGGCGCCCACTGGCGTCCAAGGAGCTCTCAGGCCCCGCAGTGCCAGGCTGGCCGACCACCACCTCCTCCCGCCCGCCGGCATCCGCCTCCAGCTCCACCACGATAAAGTCGTCCCCGGCCTCTGGTGCCACGCCCCCCGGCCAGGGCTCCTCTGACAGCCCACCGCCCGGTGCGTACTCCAGCTCCAGCACCTGGGGCAGCTCGCCAGGGTGGGTGGGCACCAGGTGGAGGAGCAAGGGGGCCCGCGGAGAGGGGGGAAGTTTGAGCGGGCCTGGGGGTCGGCACTGTTGGTTGAGCGGCGGGAGGTAGCCCGTGAGCTGGAAAGCCGTGGGCTGAGAGTCTCCGGCCTCGTCGGGAAGCTCCCCCACCATCTGGCTGCCCCACGGGACAAGCCCCTGGGGGTCAGGGAGCAACGGGACCAGGCGGAGGGTCATCGCATCCACCGCTGTGCTGAGGCCGGGCTCGGCTTCCAGGAACAACGAAGGCGGGAGCTCCTCAGCCCGCAGGGGCATGGGGTGGAGGGGACTCACGCCAACTTGGCCTTCCAAGATGGCCGCCGGCTCCTCAGCTCCCACCACCACGGTCCGGAAAGAGTGGAGAGGGCTGGCACCTACCAGGCTAGCCAAGATGGCCGCCTCCTCCTTGAGGTGCGCTGGTGGTGGGGGACTCCCAGCAACCAGGCTCTCCAAGATGGCCGCTTGCTCCTCAGAATTGATGACCAGCGTCCTGAGAGGGCTCCCATCAATCTGGCCATCCAAGATGGCCGCCTGCTCCTCAGTATTGATGACCAGTGTCCTGAGAGCGCTCCCACCAACCTGGCCATCCAAGATGGCTGCCTGAAACGTGCTCCCACCAATTTGGCTGTCCAAGATGGCTGCCTGAAGCACGCTCCCGCCAACCTGGCCATTCATTGGCTGTGGCGGACTCATGACAACTTTGCTGTCCAAGATGGCCGCCCGCCCCTCGTCCTCCATGTTCATTGGCTGGGTAAGACTCATGCCAACTGGCCTAGGCAGGCTGAACTCCCGGCCCAGAGTCGGTCTACGCGGCCGGGTCCCTTTGGTCCCTTCTGTGCCCTGCTCCTTGCTCGCTGTCCGGGCCTCAGGCATCTGACGCCCCTTCGTCTGCCCCACACGCCTCCCGGGGTGGGCCCCACCCTGCTGTTTCCTGAGGCCGGGCGAACCCTCCCAGCTGGCTGGCGGGCAGGGGACGTCCCCAAAACCCGCCTGGTTCTTCCCGGCGCCCGGCGGCTGGTAGACGTAGGAGGTGAGGGAGCAAGGCCGGGCCCCCCGTCTCCGCTGCACCCGGATGCCCGCCTGCGCCAGCTTGAGGTGCCACTTAACGTGCCTGGTGAAGCGAGGCTGGTGGGAGAATCTCTTTCCGCAGTCCGGGCAGCGCTGCTTCCTCCGGGGCAGGGAGTGGGGCAGGGCCGCCCGGGGCCGCCGGGCCAGCTCCTGGGCGTGCTCCTGGGCGTGCTGGAGATAGTGCCACTCCTCCACAAAGACCTGGCAGCACTCCTGGCACTGGTAGGCCCCGAACGCCTGGGTCCCCGGGGCGGTGGCAGGCCCCGGGCGGAAGGGGACAATGATGTTCTCCAGAGGCAGCGATTTGGTGGCGAAGTGGGG
Source organism: Terrapene triunguis (assembly GCF_002925995.2). NCBI lineage: Eukaryota > Metazoa > Chordata > Testudines > Emydidae > Terrapene > Terrapene triunguis. The sequence goes on from NW_020665122.1 coordinate 986,882, forward strand.
AGCCAGCAGGTTTGGTGCCAGGGGCTGGGGTGGGCGCAAGGGGGGCAGAGAGGTGGGGGCGGTGGTCTCCCCGTCGTCATCGCTGCTGGAGGCTTCCAGGCCTTCCCATGAGAGGCAGTTCTTAGCGTTCTCCTGGGGAGATGAAAAGGGGGTAAGTGGGGGGGAGGGGAGAGCACCCCCACACCCCTCCCTGTGATACAGCGCCCCCTACTACCACACTGGGGAATCGGGGCCACCCCTGACTGGGGGTTCCCCACCTCTTGCATCACAGCGCCGCTACTGCTACCGGGGGGCCAGCCCTGGCTGGGGGTCCCCCACCTCCTGCAGCACAGCACCCCTATTGCTGCCAGGGGGCCAGCCCTGACTGCCGGGGAGATCCCCCCATCTCACCACAAGTTCTCTATGGAGTCCCCCCAAAATGAACAGGAAGTGAAGTAAAGTTCTGAGTCCAGACCAAAACTACCCGCCCTAAAATGTGTGGTTCATACACTTCCTGTCTCAAACTGTTAAGCAGCCCCCTACGCTCCCCTCCAGAGGCAACCGCATCTCAGGGCCGGGTGAGGGGTCCTGTATAAACAGCCTCTGCCCCACCCCAGAGATGGCTGCATCTCCCGCCCAAGCCGGCGCACTCGCTGCTCAGACACGAGCGCCGGGACGTACCAGCCGCAGCGGCAGCTCCTCCAGCGCGCCGTCTTCGGTCACTTCAATTTCGGCCCCAACCTCCATTGTCGGCGCCGGGTCCATGGCTGCCTGGAAGCGAAGCGGGGAACACACTGAGTGGATCGGCGGCAGCACGCCGCGCCCCCCTGCCGCCCTGACAGGACTTCACAAGCGCAGAGTGGCCTGCTGCCTCCGGTGGGGGGGAGAGAGGAGAAACTGAGGCACACAAGCGGGGATGTGCACGTGGTCGCACAAAGTATCTGTGGTGGAGTGCAGGATAGAACCCAGGAGTCCTGGCTCTCAGCCCCCCTGCCCGAACCACTAGACCCGACTCCCCTCCCAGAGCCAGGGAGAGAACCCAGGAGTCCTGGCTCCCAGCCCCCCTGCCCGAACCACTAGACCCGACTCCCCTCCCAGAGCCAGGGAGAGAACCCAGGTGATAGTGCGAAGGCCAGGGAAATGAGACCTCAGCTTCGGAGGAGTAAATTTCAGGCAACCTGGGAGGGAAGTGGGGTCTAGTGGGTAGAGCGGGGGGGGGGAGGGGAGGCTGCCTACCTGGGGGTACTTGCCTGGGCTGCAGCTACCCAGCCCAGGACCCGCTCGTGCATGGTCCTCGCTGGATCCCAAACACCCCGTGGAAGGGGGAGCAGCTCCCTACGGCCCCGCCCCCCTGTGAGCCCGCTGGCCCGGAAGCTGGCAGCCGGGGGGGGGGCCCGGGGGGAGGGGGGGAAGGGAAGTTCCCCCCCCCCCCCCATTCAGCTGCGGGCTTTAAATGGTCCAGAGCTACGGAGTGGGAGGAGGGACAATGTGGCCTGTTTGTCTGGTACAGGGAAGGTGCCTCTGTCGGGGAGAGGGAACGGAGGGGCGGGGGGGTTGTGGGGAGGGGGGCGGAGAAGAGACACGTGGGCGCAGACGGACGGGGGCGGGGCAGGGACAGATCAGTGGGGGGGGGGCCATGGGGCGGGGGGGGGCGTGGAGGGTGTATAGGGATAGATGAGGGGGCCGGGGGGGGGGACCTGGGGGGCGCTAGGTCTGTCCCAGCGGGGGGCGGGTCCCTGTTCCGGGTTGATTTGTCTCGGGCTAATTAGCCTGAGCGGCGAGGGAAACTGAGGCACCGGGAGCCGGGTCTGACCCGAGCCCACCAGGAACCAGGATAACCCAGGCGTCCTGGCTCCGCCCCCTGCTCCAACCCCTCGGTCCCGCCCCGCCCCCAGAGCCACGCAGAGAACCCAGCGTCCGTGCGCATGCGCGCTCATGTATTTCCCCTCTACATTTCTAGCCTCTTTCTGACTGCAGGCCACGCCCCTTAAGAGGGGTCTATTCTGTCCATGCCAGAGCAGTGCGCATGTGCCTCCAGCGGCCCGCGCGGGCGCGAAGCCGCCATTTTGGACACGCCCCCCTCGCGCGCAGGCGCGTTCGGAAACAACGGTGGCCGAGCAGGTTCGTTCCAAGCCGGCGCCCAGATGCGCTGTTCGCACCACCGGGCTTCCCCAGCAGCCCGTCCCGGCCGCTCCACGGTACCTCAGCCCCAGTGAGCCGCCCGGTATCCCTCCGCCGTTACCGGGGAGACAGCCCCGGCTTCTGCTCTCAGCACCAGCGCTCAGGTATCGCTCCGCGGGGCGGGGTAAATAGCGCCGGGCGACGCGTCACACTCCCGGTATCCCTCCGAGGGGCGGGCCAGTCCGGTATCCCTCCGCGGGTAGCTAGTTCGGTCGCCCTTTTACCTAGGGATTAATCCTCCGCCGGGTATGTAGTTCTGCGGGCTCTTTCCGCAGCCCGGTGACCCGCGCAGGGCATGTACATCCTACAGCTTCATAACCTAGGGCGGTATCCCTCCGCGGGTGCGCACTGCCCCACCATCTTCCATTTTATATAGCGCCCCGTATCCCTCCGCGGGCCGTATAGCCTCTGGG